>NC_045958.1:85207922-85483567 GCF_010909765.2 Amblyraja radiata
GGGATGCAGTTCGAGATACGATGGACGTTTGTACACAAACACCTGAATATGGCATGTCAAGTCCAGAGGGCTCTTAAAACAAAACTTGTGGTATCCTAGTAATTAATAACAGCACAGAATACAAAAGGAAGCAATGAATGAGATTATTAAATTACTGATCAGCCAGCTGCCATATTGTGATTGAATCTTGTCACTGTTACGAAGAAGCAGCTATAAACAAAAATAAAATGTGTAAGAGGAAATAGCCATTAATACAAACATGAAGCATCTTGAAATTGTTTTCAAATGTAACTCCAACAAGCAGTAGTCAATTTGGAAATTACAAATGAAGCTGCGTAGACGATAATGGGCCTGTCCCGCTTAGGCAATTTTTCAGCGGACTGCCGGCAAATGTCAAGTTGCTGGCAGTCACCTGAAAAACGGGGAACTGGAACGGCGACTGTCAGAGTGGAACACACAAACACATCGCTTCCTTCACCAGCCTGTTATGCAGGCGGGGGACAGGGTAAGCGGGGGGAGGGCTGTCTAAAAAATTCACACGGTGCAAAGCCAAGGTGAAACAGACACACACTGCAATGAACAGGAAGGTTGGCGCTGTAAAAAGACGGCTAAAGTACAGTGTACGGCAAGTCCTTTAAAATAAGGGGGGGAGAGAGTGGGAGGGGGGGGAGAAGGAGTGGAGACTTTTAAGAAGCCAGAGAAACACAGCTGTGAAGCTCGGCGGACATTTAACATTACCACTCGGTTATCCTTGCTTCTGAAAACTACTGCTTACCTTTTTTTTCCCCAATGAGCCAATGAAATTCACCAGTCAGCACCGGCTACAACCTACGAGAACCGCCGGGAACCTTCGACCTCCTGGCAACCCATTAGGACCTACCTACAGTTCGAGAATTCTCGCTACTCTCCATGGCGGCTTCATTCTAGTCGCCGCTAATTTTTCAAAATTCCCGGCGACAATAATGAGGCCGCGACAAGTTCCCAGAATGCGGGAACTCCTCACGACCATGAAGGTGACTCCCCAGCAACAACCCCCGAATATGTGGCGACCATGTGGTGACTGCATAGTCTCCTGCAGTCGCCTAAAAAGTTGCCTAAGTGGGACAGGCCCATTAGGTCTGTGAATGAAGGCAGCGGGAGGCTACTTAAGTGAAATATTTTGGAAACTGATTTGGCCATAAGATATCCTCATATGCACTAGCAATACATACAGGCAGTAGGGTGATGTTAATTAGAGTCATAGAGAGACTGCAGGAAAGTCCCATTGGCCCATCATGTCCATGCTGACCCATTTACACTATCTCGATTTTTATTCTCTCCGCGTTCTCATCAATTCTCTCCATATTTCATTATTCATCTAGACATTAGAGGAAATTTATAGTCGTCAATTAACCGGCCAACCTGCATGTCTTTGGAATGTGGGAGGAAGCTGGAGCACTTGGAGGAACCCCATGCAGTCACAGGAAGAATGTTCAAACTCCACGCAGGCAGTGCCCAAGGTCTGGATTGATCCTGGGTCTCTGGCGCTGAGAGGCAACAGTTCTATCACTCTGCCACTCTGCTGGCCTACAAAAGAACTAGGCACCAGAAAACTTGTGTAAAGATACGTAGTATTTTTATGACTGAATTCAAGGAATGATCTAGTCTGGCATTTTTTTTTAGTAATTAGCACATCAACCATGGTTATAGGCAAATCAATAATTGGTGTATTTTTGTCTATGCACAGACTTATGCCTCACAATACTGTACATTGTGAGTATCTGGATTCATCGTCCACAAACTCTTTTAGAATATTGATATTCTTAACAGCATTATGGGCATAACCAAACCTCAAGGACTGCAGCAATTCAAGAAGACAGCTCAAACCCACCTTATCAAAGGCATCTAGGGATGGGCAATTGAATGCTGTCCCAGTCTGCGAAGCCATCATCCCTTGAATGAATATACTGTATATAAAAATGAACTATACTGTCTTAATAAAAGTCTTTAAATATTTGTAGTTGGTCCTGTCAGTTAAGGTGTGCTCCCATTTAAATAGGTAATTCTGTGTAATGTTTTGTCCATGCCTAAAATATTGAACTATGTAACAGTAACTATTGAAATTGTATTTAATCATTTGCTGCTATCAATGTGCTTAAGTATATAAAAACTCAATGTACCTTTGGTGCAGAGAGATTCTGCCAAGAGATTCCTCGAATGTCTCCTTATGTTTAATAAAAACTGGTTACATTTCCGGATCCGGTCTCCATGCACCTCATTTTGAGCCACAAACAGGCACCACGACAATAGACTAAACTAAACTATGTTAGAAAGAGTGCAGAGAGATTAACCAGAATGATACACAAGATAAAATAATTCAGCCAAATTGAAAGACAGGGTGTGCTCTCCTTAGAAAAGAGAAGATTCATTTTGATAGAGTATAAGCAGTAATGTTTTTAATGGAGGCAGCAGGTTTGTTGACTTGTATATACAGATTTAAGTTGATTAACAAACAACTTGGGGTACATTATGTTTTTTTAATGCAGCATGTTCATCTGAACAGGAACAAACTGCTCAAGGACAGTGGAAAAACATATAATTGGCAACATACAAAATAAAAATGTAAATTATTTTGAAAGAAAATATATGCCCATGGAGAAAGAGGAAGGGAGTTGGATATATATGAATGATCCATTGAGTTCCAAGCGCTGGTATAAAAGGATACATGGCCTCTTTCTGTATTACTACCATGAATAAACCCAACTGTTTTGGTTATTTCATACAGTTGAAGTCCAGCATCTTGAGTCTGAATCTGGGAATTGTTCCCTGCATGGGGTCAGGCAATATTTTGTTCCATCTCTGCTTCAGGCTTTCAACAACAACAAAAGTAAAATCTGGATCTTCATTCAGGTGGAGCAGGAAAAAAAGAAGTCAAGCGTTTCACAGTTGCTATGAAGAGGAAAATGATAGTGAATGGGCACACATTGTTGGAAGAGCTCAGCGGGGTAGGTAGCATTTGTGGAGAGCAGAAGAAAAATATGTTCTTGGTTGATGGCAATTATTAAAAACAAGAAAAGCTGGAAGAACTCAACCATGGAGTCAAAAAGTAAAGTAAAAAATCATTTGGCCAGTGTCCAGGATGACCACCAACCAAACATTATCTTTGATCCATTTGTTTTCTTCACCCCAAATACTCATTGACTCCTCAGAAATTCTATCACACAGCTACACATTAGGGTTAATTTAGAATATCCCACTAACCTAACAACCTGTGCATTTTGGTAGGTTAACTGTGCACCCGATACAATCCCACACAACCACAAGGAGAATGTGCAAACTCCACACAGACAGTACCTGAGGCTAGAGTTGAAATTTAGGTCTCTGGTACTGAGAGCCAGTGGCTCCACAAGCTGTACAACTGTGCCACCAAATAGGACATCCTCTCCTCCTTTCTCTGTTTCTTTGGATTTTAAATTGAGTTTCTCTCCGATTTAAAAAACACTTTTGATCCACCCAAAATTTCACCTGTTTTTATCTCCACAGATGCTATCTGAATAGCCTAGCATTCCCAACACTTTTCAATCTAATTTCAGATTTGGAACATCCATAGAATTTTGCATTTGTATTTTCAACCAACTCTGATCACATCCAGACAGTCTGCTTAAGGAGCGCAGCTGGATCATGACGTCCCAACTCTTATACTCAATGTCTAGGAAGGAACACCAGATGATGGTTTAAGCTGAAGATAGATACAAAAATCTGGAGTAACTCACTGGGTCAGACAGCATCTTTAGAGAAAAGGAACAGATGACATTTCAGGTCGAGACCCTTCTTCAGACTGAGAGTCAGGGGAAAGGGAAACAAGAGATATAAATAGTGATATAGAGAGATATACAGCAAATGAATGAAAGGTATGCAAACAAGTAATGATGATAAAGGAACCAGGCCATTGTTAGCTGTGGGCTGGGTGAAAGCAAGTTGCAGAATTATACTCAATGCCTCAACCTATGAGGCAAATATACCAAATGCCTTTATCGCTACCCTATCCACATGCATTGCCACCTTCAGTGAGCTATGAACATGCACTCCAATGTCCCTTTGTACATCAATTTCCTAAATTTTCTGCCATTTACTCTGTATATACTAACAGAATTTGATCTCCTAAGGTGCATTATCTCACACTTGTCTGCATTAAATTGCATCTGTCTTTGCTCTGCCCAACTTTCCAACTGATCTACATGTTGTATCTTGAAACAACCTACTTCGCTATTGATGACTGCCAATTTCCTATTGTCTGCAAAATTACTAGTCAAACCCATTACTTTCCCATCCCATTCATTAATATACATATATAATATATGTATGTCTATATATATCTATATAGGTGTCCATATATATATATATATATTAAACAAACATTTTATTTATATCTACAAATTACAAACAACAAAGGTCCCAAAACCAATCCCTGTGGTATGTCACGTTAAAGAATTGCAGTCAGACTCTGTCTCCTATTACTCAGACATTTTTGGATCCAGTTCACCAACATGTCTTGGATCCCTTGTGCCTTAACCTTTCGGACAAGCCCAGCATGAGGGATCTTGTCAAAATTCCAAAGAAGTGAGAAATTACATGGATAAAAAGAATTGTCCATGATCAAAGTAGTCATTAACTACTCATTAGTCACCACACTGAGAAAAAGAAATGCAACATCTCTAGTGACTCTTTGGGGTGGAGAACCATTCAGATGGTGTTGAGAACCTTGAATGTATGCATTGAGACTGCAGAGAAGTGGCAGTAGTGTACCATCTCACAAATTGTCCACCAGCACATTGCTCCCTCATGTACCTCCTGTTCCTTCTATAGATTAGTCTGCAGTTCCTATATTGGCCTCATCATTCACCCCGGAACTCAAAAAACCAGAGTAGAAGTAAATCATTCTCAATCCTTTTGGAGTTTAGACATTAGAGGTACAGTGCGGAAACAAGCCCGTCGGCCCACCAAGTCCGCACAGACCAGCCAGCAATATCCTACAAACTAGGGACAATGTACAATTTTACTGATGCTAATTAACAATCCTATATGTCTTTGGAGTGTGGGAGGAAACTGGAGCACACAGAGAAAGCCCTTGCAGTCACAGGGAAAATGTACAAACTCCGTACAGGCAGCACCCATAGTCAGAATTGAACCCGGGTCTCTGGCGCTGTAAGGTGGCAAATTTATCGCTGCCCCAAACAGACATCTTAAGGAAGATTACATTATTGAACTTACACTTACCTACAAGTGTGCCAACCTTGTAGTACTGCAACCTTACTTGCTTACACTCAGTGGATAGGCATCAGTATCAGTTACAACTGTTACTATGCAACTTGAGGCAGAGTGAAATTCCTCGAGAGTAAACTCTCATGTTGCTCTATACACTCCTTCAAAATGAGGGATGCTGTGATTACAACCCTTATCAATCCAAAGTGCAGGCTATTGCCTTTAGATCACATAATGAGCTCAAAGAGATGCATTAAAAAATGCTCCCTCTTTTTCAAGTCTGCAGCTTCACAGCATGTAGCTTGGCTGTTCATTAATGGAGAAAGAAATACAATATTATGATTTATTAAGGATGTATATCCCCAGGGGTCCTGATTTGATCAAACGTGTTAAGGTCACCCAGTAATTGCAAAATTAGAGTGTAATTTAAACTACTGTATTTTCTTACAGATATAATATTAATAGATTCCATATTTTCATTGTGATGGTCTCAGAGTGTATTCAGTTTGTTTACGTGATTTTCACATTACAATTCTGTATCTCTCTTTTGCACACGAGTCGGAATACTCAAAGAAAATACTCTCACACCACTGTAATGACCAGTTTTAACATAATCAAAAGTGGAAGGCAATACTCATCAGTAAAATTTGCAGAAGAATCAAAATTTGTGCCTTGTTAAAGACAGAAGGGTGGCCTGTTAAAATACTTCAGAATTATGAAAGACAGTGAGAGGCAAAACTGGTAATTCTCAAACAATAGATATGGAAATTACACCATGATTTTTATACCTATTCTATGCAAACTCACTGCTCTGGCTGGTTACTAAAAGTGCTCTCCGTAGCCAGTGCTAACTCTGTCACTCGCTGGCTGTAGTTATCAGCAGTGTGCCTAATGGCAGCACCAATTGAAATTGGTCTGCTCCTCATAAGAAGGATGCATTATTCTATTCTACATTTTCATTGGATCTCATCTCTTTTGATGTCTCATTTTCACACACTTTACCCATCCTTATCTCTGTGTCTCCCTCCTCCCTGACCCTCAGTCTGAACAAGTCTCGACCCAAAACGTCACCCATTCCTTCTATGCAGAGATGCTGCCTGTCCCATTGAGTTACTCCAGCGTCTTGTGTCTCTCTTCGATGTAAAACAGCATTTGCAGATCCTTCCTATGCATTATAGAGCTACAGAATCATAGTTTCGTAGAGTCACACAATGCACAAGCAGGCTCTTCGGCCAAACATGTCGCTGGGTGACGCCTGTATGGTCGTGAGTAGTGGCCCAAAGAGTCATACCTTTTTTGTGGTCAACAATTGAAAATTTTTGGCGACCTGCTGCGACTATGACGGGTGCCGACAAGTCGCCAAAAAAATTGCGTAAGTGGGACTGGACCTTTACTCACTCTGTGCCTTTCTCTTGCCTATTCTGTCCACTAAAATTTCTCTCATCACCCTCTATAAAAACTTCTCACCTCTCACCTGCCTTGGTCTTGCATAGGATTCCACCTCCTTGACAATTTAGGTTAAACCCACCTGTGTAGCACTGGCGAACCTGCCTGCCAGGATATTGGTACCTCTCCAGTTAAGGTGCAACCCATCCCTCTTGTACAGGTCAACTCTGCCCCAGAAGAGATCCCAATGGTCTAGAAATTTGAATCTGAATCCCTGCCCACAGCTCCCCTATCTTCCTGTTCCTACCCTCACTTACACGTGGCACTGAAAGCAATCCAGAGATTACTACCAAGGAGTTTCTACCTTTTACCTTTTTACTCAACTCCTTATACTCATGTTGCAGAACCTCCTTACTTTTCCTACCTATTTCGTTTGTGCTCCACTTCCCCCTTGAGAATGCTCTGAGACATCCTGGACCCTTGCACCAGAAATGGACCTCACCATCTTGGAATCTCGACTGCTGCCACTTCTTGCCTGAAACAAGAGAGAGAAAAAGCACATTGCAAGAATGCTAAGACTTTTGGATGCCTCCCTGAGGACCTTGGACAAGAAAATGCAAACCCAGGAATTTCAGTTAGATGATCTGAGTGCAGTGTATTGGAATTGGTTTATTATTGTCACGCATAGTGAGATGTAGTGAAGATCTTTGTTTTGTGTGCTATTGAGGCAGGCACACTGTATATACAAATATAATTGTGCCATACATGAATGTTGCAAGATGGTTACATAATTTGCATCTTCAAGTGGAATATTGGATCAAATGCACCCCCAGCCTCATCACGATAAGGTACGATACGCTAGAACTTTATTCATCCCTGGAGGGAAATTAGTCTGCCAACAGTCATAACACCAAGGTACATGAAAACTTAAAATTAAAATTAAATTAAAAGTGAAAAGTGAAAAAAAAAAGAAAAGACCAGCACAGCCAATTCACCCTGCAATCTTTCCCAACCAAGCAAAGGTGAACATGTGCAATTATGAAGTACTGGCAGGAAGGCGGCTGAGGCAATCAGTACAAATGAATTAGATTGTCAATGTTACTGGTATGGCTGCATATCAATTCAAGTCACTTACTCCCTTGTTGTGACCTTACAACACATGAGCATTTCTGAAAAGTTAAAAACTAGAATTTCCTCTTAAAAATGTTTTAATATTATTAGTTTTAAAAATAAAATGTATTAATTAAATTATGCGGTCAGGCCCTTAAACAGCTTAAGCAGTTTATAGGATGATGGTCCGCCACAAACACCATGAGCAAGGTTAGCGGTTCATTTCTCATGATGTGTGTGTGGCGGATCATCACAACCTTGTATGGTACGATTATATTTGTATAGAGTGTGCCTGCCTCAATAGCACACAAAACAAAGATCCTCACTGCATCTCGCTACGTATGACAATAATAAAAAACAATTCCAATACACTGCACTCAGACCAAAATTCCTGACTTTGCTTTTCCTCAACAAAAAACATTGCTTTCACCCCTGTGAACAAGACTCAAAATTGAAAATCGAATGTTTACGCTCTTACATTTAGCACCGTTGCTGATCTCATGCTCAAACCACACAGTTTGCACACTGTTAGCTAGGCAAACACGACGGGCAAAGGCAAAAGAAAAAGACTAATAGCACGTCCTATAGCGGGCAATGTTTAAATGCGGGCAGCAGTCACTATAACTGGGGTAGGCAAGCTAACTCATGGAAGGACAGGACCCAGGCTATATTTGGAGCATCCACTAATGAGATTGTGACCAATGGAGAGTTCAACAAGTGATGAGCAGTATCGGTACATCAATCACATCTTGTCACACCTTAATTTCATCAGAGAATCATACACCCTGTGCTCCATAGCATAACTTTATCTCTCTGTGCCTTCATTCAGCTACCCAAGAAATGCTACTTAGCCATGCAGTGGATGGCAACAGAAAACAAAGCCTCCATCAATCAACTTTCACTCATGAACTCCAAGACAGATCATTATGTAATTTAGAATTTAGCTCAGAGGCAGGAATTGCATTAGTGACCTGCAGCCAAAGTAAGGGGACAACAAGGATAGATAGAACAGCAGCAATTTGCAAATAATAAAACTAAAGACTTTCACAGCACTAGATGGCATAAATAGGTTAGTCCATAGAAGAAGAGTGATGGGAATATACAATGAAATACTTGAGATGCTGGGAAGCTCAGTGAAATGATTGCATTCAGTGATAAAGGCCACAGGGGAGCCCGACCAAATTCACATAGGGCTTATTCTCAATAGACATATCAGTGAGGTTTGATCATTCAAAATCCTGTAAAATGAATTACTCTATTGGAAAACCATAGTCACCTGTATTGCAATTGCTAATGTACAATTCAGAGAAACAAAAGATACATTTCAAGAATGAACAGACATAATCTCTTATCTGTGCTTTGTTTCTGTGCGTGTATTCATATAGATCTGGATAAATGTTTAATTGGGTATATTGCCAGCTAATGCGAGTGTTTGATTCACAGAATCTTTTATTTTATTTATTTGAGGTAAAACGTGTAGATTTATTTATGCTGTGGCTAGATCTGTTTCAGTGATGAATAGTCAAATTAATATATGCTGATGAAATAAATATCAAAGAAATATGATTATAAGACGTTGTCATTTTGTGTTTTTTTTTTAAATTACTTGTAGATCCTCACAGTACAGGTAGTAGCATTATTTAGATTTTTTATGACAATATTGGATGTATTTCGCATAATATCGGAAAAACGTGGAAGTAATTGGCCTGTCCCACTTAGGCAATTTTTTAGGCGACTACAGGAGACTAAGCGGTCGCCACATGGTCGCCGGTGATCATCAGGGTGTCGCCTGTATGGTCGTGAGTAATCTCCTCAGTCGCCCAAAGAGTTGTAGCATCTATCTGGTCGCTGAAAATGTTTCAACTTGTTGAAATTTTTTTTGCCGACAGTGGCGACCGTGGGTTGGCGCCAATGAGCGTAGCTTGACGTAGGTGCAGTCGTAGGTTGTCGCCAGGTTAAGGTAGGTAGTCGCCAGGATGTCATAGGTTGTCGCCAGGATGTCATAGGTTGTCGCCAGGTGAGGTAGGTTATCACCGGTGCTGACCAGTGAATTTCAATGTTGTATTTGCCAGCCCATTAGTCCAGTCGCCGTTTTTTTGACAACCTGCTACGACTATGACAGTCGACGGCAGTCGCCTAAAAGTCGCCTAAGTGGGCCAGGCCTTTCATTGTTAAAATTAATACTGAGTTACTTAATTTTCACAGTTTCACACCATGGCAAATTTGCTCTCTAAGCACTGACGTTTTGGTACTTATGAGATACATGAAAATTTAACATTTTCAGCTACTAATCATTTTAGGTGATTTCTTAAATGTGGAGTATGGCTCAGACACATGATTTTTGATAAATAAAATTAGGATCTTCAGAGTTTGCTCTAAGCAATGTTTAGTGGGCAAGCTGCCACAGAATGAATTGATAAATAGCAGCAATTGATCTGCCACTATACATGTGCAAGCTTTGATGCTACTCAATACCAATATTTACACTAATAATACTGCATGCCTAGAAATTTGATGGTTTTACACATTTTTCCTGTAGTGTTAACAGCTGGAAAATAGATTTTTCCCCGTTATGAAACATGATGACCATGTCAGATATTTTTGAAGACACTCCAGGAATTTGGCTGGATGTAACTCACCCTTGATTAGATACACAATTTATCCTCACATAATGCTTCTTGGCAGACCCGTGGGAAGTCTGGTAATTCCAGGAGATTTAATTGTTGGTCTTTATTTTGAACCCATTGATTGAGGCCTCTTTTATGTTAAGTCCCTCACTTATCTTGGATACTTTAATCTCCAGGTTCCTGTCCCTCCCTAATTTCACTCACTCCAGGTCACTTCTCCAAAGACCCAGATGAATTCACCACAACCTGCACCCTTCCCTTCCACTTAACATAGTCACCATTCTTGACTCTTCACTCAATATTGCTCAGCCTTCCCATCGGTCTCCAGTAGCTTATCCTATTCTCCCACCTTCCACCAATGCACCTACCTCACTGCAAGGCCAGGAAAATGTGGAAACAAGGAACTGCAGATGCTGGTTTACAAAAAAACACACAGTGCTGGAGTAACTCAGCAGGTCAAGCAGCATCTCTAGAGAACATGGATGGGTGACTTTTGGCTTGGGACTCTTCATCAGGCTGATTGTGGGGGGTGGGGTGATGAGGGGGAGGGAAGCTGCAAGGGAGGTGGGGTTGGGATAAAGCCAGGCATGTATTAGGTGGATACAGGCGAAAGTCTTTTTGAGGCAGATGATTGGAAAAAAAGCCAGGGATGAAAAGACAGAAGATGTGAGACATAAGGATTGAAGAGGTGTGAATTGTGAAGCTAGAAGAAGGAGTGAAGGTGGGAAGGAATGGGAGGGGTAGTGGAGAAATAGATATGTCCAGGTGCAGCATAGGGTAGAGAGGGGGGAGGAAATAGGAAGAGGGGAAAGAAAGGGGAGGGTGTGGGTTGTAGTTACCTAAAATTGGAGTGTTCAATTCGATCACTTTTCAATACCGATACAATTCAATTCTAAAGTAACCAACCAACTAAGGTAGCTGTTCCTCCAGTCTATATACAAAACATAATATTTTACATTTGTACTGGTAGGGCCATGTACACTGTTAAAACAGTTGTTTATATGTTGAAACAAGGAACTGCAGATGGTGATTAACAAAACAAGACACAACGTGCTGGAGTCAATCAGCGGGTAGGGCAGCATCTGTGGAGAATGCTCAATCATAATCAGCCCGAAAAAGGGCCCTGACTCGAAACGTCACCTGTCCACTTTCTCCAGAGATGCCGCCTGACTGGCTGAGGACACCAGTACTTGTGTCTTTTTAAAAAAAATAGAAGTTATCTCTGCTACAATAACCTAGCTTATACAAGCAAATAAAGAACTAATCGTGACTATAAGCAAATAAATTACTAATTATGACTGGAACAATCTTCGATGAACTTGAAGCTGGAACCTCAGGGATTCTATGTACATGTAAGAGAAAATAATATAAATATAATTTTTTTTCTACATGTATAATCGAATGAATGCACAATTTGCCATAACACAAACATAACGGCAACCAGCCAAGGAATGTGTCCTTCAGATGGTATCCCCATGCAAGCAAATGTGGTTGGATTTTTTTTTTTAAATACAATTACTTTCAATCAATTTTTTATCAATTTTGTCAATATGACTACAGTGGCATATAAAGAATGCTGATGAAATAGTTCTAACATTCTCGCTGCTCCCTTTAAATCCATGTCCATGTGGAGTGAATCCAGTAATGTTAGATGTAACAAAACTTTTACTGTAATAAAATTCAGCAGGGCCAAACAAATCAAACAAAGGTCTGGCTGTTCACCAAAGGATTGGCAATTTGCTGAATGAAAAAAAAATGAAGGAACTACTCATTGGCACCTCTAATTGTGTTCTGAAAAAATCTATACCACGCAGGTATTTTATAACATGTGCTATTTTTGTGCAGGCTATTTTTACCCTGTTAAACAGTCCCCTCAATCCAAGTGACACAAAATTGTGCAGTTTTGCATGATTGCAAGTCTTTTCAAAATTCACTGATTGAACAAGTATCCGACCTCCATGCCATCAAACTTTCCCAACGCAAAATGCTGACATATAATTATTTCTCCATCACTTGGCTTACCTCAAATTTAATATATTTCTATGTTGTCCCAAAAGTTCCATGTCTCTCATTCCTTTTTTTACTACCGTTATGACAGGACACCCAGTATGCTTAACTTTAGGTCGTGAAATGTTTTCCTGACTTTTTCATCATGTTATATTTTCAGCATACTGATCTGGATTATTTTTTCAATCTGCTGTCCATGAGTTGAAACGTTTGAGATAAGGATTTCAAGCATTTGATAACCTCTTGATCTAAGCCTGTAGAATGCATTTTACATTCAAGGGAAGGAAGTCCAGTGTAACTTCTCCCGAGTCATTGCAGATGCACCAGACTTTGTTGATGAACATCAGCGACTTACGTTCTGGGAAAATACTTTTTAAAAATCTATTAACCTGATCTTTTCTCCAGAAGTCTCGTAACCTAGCTACATTTTTAATGGGAAAACGATTATTTTAAAAATCAGTTTTGGTTATATTATAATTGAGTCACAACCATGTTACTTACTATTTTGCTTTAAACAATGGGGCAGCACTGTGGCACAGCTGGTAAAGTTGCTGCCTCTAGCACCAGAGGCCCGGGTGCGATCCTGACTTCGGGTGGTGTCCATGTGGAGTTTTCCTGTTTCCCTGCATATCCACGGGGGTCCTCTGGATGGTCTGATTTCCTCCCAGATCCCAAAGGCGCACTGCCTTGCTGGTTAATTAGCCTCTATCAATTGTCCTGTATAGAGAGTTGATGTGAAAGTGGGATAATGTTGAACTACTGTGAATGGGTGATCAATGGTCAGCATGGACTCGGTGGGCCGAAAGGCCTGTTTCCTTGCTGTATCTTTCAAGCAAGGAGGGTTCTAAATTTAAAATCATTATTCTGCTTAAAGCAACTCATTTTTTATTTGAAACATGATGCCTTCAGAACATAGCAGTGTTGGTTTTCGCTGGTAAAACATTGCCTGCCAGTGAAATGGTGCTCTCTCGGGGCCCTGTTCCAAGCAGATTTGTTTCTTGGTGGTTTGATTTCCACAGACAAAGATGGTTCATTATTCCAACATTTGAATGCACATTGGTGCAGGGAGAGTTGCCTTCGGTGAAAATTGTCTTTTGAAATTTGGCCACACCAAGGGTGCTGCATTTTCCCAGTATTCAACAATTGTCAACTAGATTGCACATCAATTTCGGAGGTGGGGCTAATCCCATTAACCTCTAACACAAAACAAATCTGATATAAATGAGCAAGAATTGAGGCATTGATCAGCCATGATCATGCAGAATGGCATGGCACCCTTGAGGCCATGGTAGACTTCTCCTGCTCCTATTTTCTGGTCATACAATCACACAGCATGAAAACAAGCCCTTCAGCCCAACTCGTGCATGCCGACTAGGTGCCCATCTGAACATGGCGAGAAGAGCGGAGTAAAGGAGTGCTGAGCTGGCAGACAAGTCAATTTCAAGGCAGGAGGCAGAGCAGCAGCAGCAGCAGTCAAGAGTTTAAAAGGAGCCGTTGGGATTAAATAAAGTAATGATACAGGATCACTTGATGTGCTGAAGCTGCATGATGTTGGAGCTGGTAGACCCTATTATAGTTCCTGGTGACCACAACTGCAGCAAGTGTTGGTTGCTTTAAGAATTCAAGCTCAAAACTGAGGAATGAATTGATCAGTTATGCTATAATTGAGTCACAACCATACTGACACTTTGCATTAAACAATGGGGCATTAATCCTTAACAGCATTGATGTATAAAGGGATCTTGGGTTCCAAAATCTGAGCTTCAAACACTGCAGCATGTCAGCAATGGGAGAATTTCCTGGAAGTGTACCTAGAGGGAGTCACACTTGTTAGATTAACTACTCCCAATTCGGTTTGTGCTCAGGAAGAAGAGGATGTGACTGCGAATAAGGTAGGTAGGGGGATCCAAGTGACGGTGTTGGAGGAGCCTCAGCCTTTGTGCTTGCCTAACTGGTCTGAGAGTCTTGATCCCTGTGTGGATGAGAGTGGGGGTTGCAGGATGAATGAGCAACCTAACTATGGCACTGGGGATGAGGGAGCCATTCTAAACGGGGAGTGGGGGAGAAGAAAGGACATGTAGTTGTAATTGGGGTTAGTATAATCAGGGGCAATCCTCTGCGGCAAGGATTGAGAGTTCTGAGGCTTTGCTGCTTGCCTGGTGCCCGGGTTCGGGACATCTCAACTGATCTGTAGAGGACTTTAGAATGGGAGGGAGTAGATCCAGTTGCATGGTCCATGTTGATACCAACGACATGCGTAAAGCAAAGAAAGAGGTTCTGCTGTGGGAATATGAGCAGCTAGGAACTAAATTAAAACGCAGAACTAAAAAGATAATAATCTATGGAATGCTACCTGAACCACGAGTAAATTGGCATAGAATCAATGAGATTAGATAATTAAATGCATAGCTAAAGATTGGTGTGTGAGAAGTGGATTTGAATTTGTGGGACAATGGCATCAGTATTTTGGGTGGCAGTGGGACAGCAGGAGAGTTGCTGCCTTACAGTGCCAGAGACCTGGGTACGATCCTGACTGTGCGTGTTGTCTATACGATCACCCTGTGTGCTCGTGGGTTTCCTCCGGGTGCTCCGGTTTTCTCCCACTTTCGAATGACGTAGGTTTATGGGTTAATTGGCTTTTGTAATTGTCCCTGGTGTGTCTGATAGAACTGGTGTCGGTCAGCACAAATTTGTGGGGCCAAAGTACCTGTTTCCATGCTGTATCTTTAAATTAAAACTATGGGGAAAAGAGGAAGCTGTTCTGATGGGACAGACGCCACCGGGACCATGCTGGGAGCAGGATCCCATTGAATCGCATAACTAGGGCTTTAAACTATAGTATGTTTGGGGTGGGGGACGTGTTTAAACACCATGCAAAAATATGGATAAAGATAAAGAAAAGGATAGTGCAGGGGAGGTTACTGAGGTCTGCAGAATAAGAAATAGAATTTCTTAAATAAGATTTGCTTTAACTGAACAAGTGCGAGGCGCTGAACTTTTAGAGGTCGAAAAAATACTGTTAATGGCAGGATCCTTAACAGCATTGATATATTCCAGGTCTATAACTTCCTGAAAAGTGGTAACACAAGTAGATGCAGTGGTAAAGGCAGCACATAGTATGCTTGAGGCATTGTGTATAAAAGTCAAGAAGTCATGTTACATCTTTATAGGACTTTGGTAAGCTGCATTTGGAGTATTGTGTGCAGTTATGGTGTCTCCAGTACAGGATGGACATGGAGGCTTTAGAAAGGGTAAAGAGGGGGTTTGTCAGAATTATACTTAAATTAAGAAACTAGCTACAAGGAGAAGGTGGACAGACTTGGGTTGTTTTCTCTGAAACACTGGATGTTGAAGGGAAACTTGACAGAAGTGTATAAAATTATGAGTCAATGGGTACAAGGATGGAAATATCAAATACTAGAGCACACAGCCTTCAGGAGCAAGGGGTAAAGTTTTAAAACAATCATTTTCTTAAATACAGGGAGGCAGTGTGCCTGGAACGCATCCCAGAGTTGGCATTTTAGGCAGATCTGATAGTGCCTTTTAAGAAGCTTTTAAATAGGCATATGGATATGCAGGAAATGTACGGATATGGATCATATGCAGGCAGATAAGGGTTTGTCTTGGCAACATATTATGCACAAACATGTGGGCTGAAGGGTCTGTTCCTGTGCTATGCTGATCTATACTCTTTACATGAATCAAGTTTAAACTGTTTATTTGTCCGTAATTAAACCAACATTTCCCTTCCATCACTTGGCACAGGTCATTGCTTCGAGATCATAATGAAGATATATATAGCTGTGTATTTGTGAGTATGTGTATAAATACCACACTGAACTTTTTTTTCTCTCTCGGTTATTACATTGTTTACAGTGTGTGCTATGTTTACATATTCTGTTGTGCTGCAGCAAGTAAGAGTGTCATTGTTCTACTGCATCTGGGACATATGACAATAAAACACTCTTGATTCTTGAAGAGCTTCAGCTGTACTTCATCCTTTCCCGAGGAAGAATAATGTTGGTATTATATTTCTTCCAGACAGGATGCTACATTAGCAGTCCATTGATTGATTGAGGCCTGCTCATCCACTGAGAGAATAGAAATGTTCTTAGAAAATTCTATATCATCCAAGTTAAATATTCATCTGTAGATTTATATTAAATTTAAAGTGCTTTGCTCTTTTCACTTAATGGATTAATAAAGGAATGGCTGCCATCCAAGAACCAATTGTACTGATATTAAATTAAAATCACATATTTTGAAATTCAGTGATAAAAAGACTACCATTGGGAAATCATACAAGGTTGATAACTACAATCATTTTGTTAATCCTAATCTCAGTGCTGGTTTCCTCTGGGTGCCCCAGTCTCCTCCAACCCTAACCCCAAAGACGTGCTTGTTGATAGATTAATTAGCCACTTACAGTAAATTGTTCCTCAGGTGTATGTGAATAGTGGAATCTTTGGGAGGAGGGGTGTGTGGAAGAAGGGAATTAATTAGGATTCAAGGAAAATTAAAACAATGAGATTAATGCACAATTAATATAAATGGATGGTTGATAGTCAGCAGACCAAAGGGCTGATTTCTGAGCTGTATGTCTCAACAATTCTTAGAGCTTTAAACATAGACTAATTAAAAATAACCTCAAGGAATATTGAATACCAAGTGAAAACACGTCTTCCCAGATTTACTATGTCAATTGGAAAGATCGAATCCAAGTAAATCAAACCACAAAATAAATTTGGGATATTCTATTCATTGGTCATTCGTGCATTGATCCAACAAACCTTTCCTTCCATAATTGTTAATTTTTTTATTTTTGTTCCATGGTTACGGAGTTTATCTTATCAAATATTAAAACAAAATGCAATAACACTAATGATGTAAAACAGTATCAGGCGTTTATTGCATGGCGTGTAACCAATTGCTACATTTTATCAACAAACTGAACTACATATTAAAATTAGTATACATAGTTTGCAGATAAAAACAGGTTGTTAATCTGAACTAGTTTGATGAGTGAGAAAAAATTACTTAATGGAGTTAATCTGAACAGTACATCGATTCACAAAAACTGGATGGCATCCCTACTGATTCAAAAGTAACATCACAAATCTTTGAGATTATACAACTGATCCCAAAGATTATTGTCATCACAACTTTTTTTTGCTTTGCAGCTAAAGCTTCCTCTTGTCATTTACTTACTACAGCATTTACAGCAGTGGTATCTGTAAACATAATGCAACATTAAAGCAGTATTTGCATTTATTCTTGTAAACATGCAACAAAACTCTTTCATCACAATGTATGAACTATCGTCTATTAAATGAATGCAAAGTTTAAAGCTGCATGCACCCAAATAACTTGGAAATAGACACAAGAAAGATGTTGTGGATTGCCATTAAAAACTGGTAGATTAACAATCTGTAAGGATGCAGTGTAAGGATGCAGCGAGAGAGAGTCAATGTTTCTACTACTTTGGCTAATAATCGCTCAGTCCCATTGTTTTCTACAATCAGGTGATACTTTGTACCCAAGCACAAAGAGGAAAACCTGCATGTCACGAAGCAAATTAAGAACACTGAAGTACATATCTTTAACATGTGAAAAAGGCCATAACAGCAGCTATAATTCTGGGTGCCAGTGACATACAAGTAATTTAGTATAAAGGGTTAAAGTACAGCGGACACAGATTTTTGTACCAGTTGGAATAATGCATAGAGCCATAAATACCTTACCAATGGAAGGAGGTTGACTATGGTTTGGAAACAAAAAAAAACTATATAAATCTGATCAGTTATGATTCCAAAATTGTAGCCCCCTTCTGGAGAGACCAAAAACGGATTTAAAAATCTTGCAAAAATTTCAAACCGATGAATGGTAATAGACTTTGTAGAAATATTAATAACATAAACTAATTATTTTAATAAGCTAATTCTGAAGAAGTAAAACCACTTTAAAGGGAGTAGTATATATAATACTACGAAAAAACAAAGTATAGGTAGTAACATTGGAATACGAAGCAAGCAGAAAGAGAAGCAAATTGTTGCCAGGTCTCGCATCTTCCTATAATTTGTATCATATATTAAATAGCCCATGGCAGTACTGAATAATCCAAGTGGTAAAACTTGTAGCAATATTAACGATTCCAAATTGCACCTATTCTCTGCAGCAATAAATTGTAGTGTTCAACAACAAGTTAATATTAACGTTCTACGAAAGTACAAATAGAAAACTGAGGTAAGCAAAATTATTTGCTATCTTCCCTGTATACTCCCTTTTCACACGAGTTATTTGTTCTACTTTCATTTAGCTTTAAAATTCCACAATATACTGTTGATAACTCAGTCTATCCATTTTATATCCACCTATGCTATTGGGTAATTTCAGCCTATACTCTCAGATATACAAAATATTTTGTTCCATGAATCAAAAGATTTATTTCAATTCGTATTGAGAAACTGTTCAGCTTGCAGTCATCTACTCATTGGAAAAAGATCACAAAAGATACATTCTGTGGGATTCTACTCCACAAGGGCTGACTATGAAGATCGTTACACATAAATTAGTTAATGGAGTGTAGTTATTTCTGTCAAAATGTCATTGCAGCATTTAAGAGCATTCTTTTAAGAGTGACAGTCCTTCAGGAAGAAATCTCTATTTTCTGAGACCAGAAGTGATGCCTGGAAGGTGGTTCTGCAAAATGGACAATGAAGAGAAGCATTACTGTTTTCTTCCCATTTCTTGTTGATCCTATGTCTTTTCACCACCAAAGCAGCAAGTTTAAACTTCTGATTCTTGGTCTTTACTCATTGGTGAATCTCAGCAAATTAAAATCAGAAGCCTTAAAAGTGGCTTCAGTGTCCTTGGCTTAGTAAATGATGTGGATGAAAGTAAATCCAATATTATTCTTTGGAATCCACCCAGTTTCGATTTTTTTTTTTTTAATGGAACGGATACTACAGGAAAAATCAAAATAAGGTTTAAATGGGAGACAATTTTAATAATTGGCGGTAGTACTTTATCATGGCTGAAAAAATACACATGGCTTTGATCTCTAGGGACCAAACTCTGAAACAAAATAACTTTAGCACTTTTCTTGCTGATTTGTCAGGTCAGGCAAGTGCTCGCTCACCTCCAAGGTGGCCCAGCTGTAGACTTCTTCCATTCAGCTAACATTCCCAAATATTGCTATATTATTTACACTTAATAACAGCAGTCTCACATCATTAAGCAGCAACTTCAAATATTCAGACAGAAACAAACATTTTGAATGCTGTCCTCCCTCGATTTCACAACCACTTCCAAATGTAAATTTTGAGGAACATTACAACCTTGAAACAGTGAAATAATTATAATTATTCAACCTAAAAGTACATACAAATACTTGGCAGAACCTCTTTTAAACAGCATCCTGCCGTTTTGGGTCATCACGAAATTGTGCTAATGACCTACCTCTGTGTAGTTAAAAGTATTCTGTTAAACCAAGATACATTTCTTATTATTTCAAGATAGCAGTATGGCAGTAATGTTGGTAAACCACTCTAGACCCAACTTTATGGTGTCATCAGAGCTCTGTCCATCAGTTCATAAAATGATCTAACGTATGAGGCTTTCTAAACATAATCCCCAGATATATAAACAGCTGTTATTGTACTCCAGGAAGAAAACTAACATGGTTACTACAGAAAACACATTTTTACAAAAATCTTAAATTTGAGCCTTGAATCTTGAGACATAATTACATGGGATCATTTTTTTTACCTTTAAAGAAGTGAATTAGTGATGAATTTCACTTTACCAGAATTTTTCTCTGAAGCCGACTCCAAAAATATGGCTCATCATTAGCTTATATTTATTGATTGCAAGCATGGCGAAGTGGAATTGGCAGTGCCTACATCCCTGTCATCACGGCTGCTTTCAAAACAGACTGTAGCTTCCTTTACTATCACAGTATTTCACATTAGTCGACAAAACGTTAATACAAACATAATTTAATCATAACAAGATGTCAGTAAACTTTACAATGTAGCTTCTAAATGTATAGAGTGCATGCACGAAGACATACTAATTATAAAAGTTAATAAAAACTAGAAAATCCACTCTGAGGTCACAACCCGCATGATGCCATAATTCACAAAAAGAGTTCTATATGTAACAATTAAATATTATCCGTAACTTCAACAAATAGTCCTATTTCCGTAATTTAATTAAACCTCGAGCTATCTATTGCAAAATATTTAGTGTGTAGTCAGCAGTTCCGTTAATATCAGTTTGCTTTAATCTTGAAGGATGTAGAAGTGTAGATCTGTATAATTGGACTTCAAAACAGCCGCACCTGCTTCATAGAGTTAAAGCTAACTCTATAAAGTTTAGAAAGGTAGAGGAACTTGGTATTTTAGCTAACATTTGAAGTTCCTGATGTTTTAAGGTCCATCACTAAAACAAAACAAAACACATCTCGATCAGATCATTAACATACAAATATAACTAAATCAAAAATCAAACTGATCTAGATTTTTTTTAATTACTGGTTTTTTCTAAGGGTGGAATTTCCTGTGTTAGATGAAGCAATTATCCTAACACAATTAGTACTTTCCTCAGGAAAGTTCATGTTACAACCCAGAATGTAATAGAATGAATGTCAGGGGAGGGGGTGGGACAGAGATCGAATGTAGGCGGAGACAGTAAGACTGGTGGGCGACTTGGAATGGGAAGGGGATGGAGAGAGAGGGAAAGCAAGGGCAAGGGCTATCTGAAAGAGTATTTAAAAGAAATTACAAGAAAATAGATAGAGCTAAGTGGCAAAACTAGTGGCAAAAGGATTGACTAATACTTTTGCAACATTGAAAATATTAATCTAACAGCAGTACTAGATGTAATGGTGAACCTTAAAGATTCTCCAATGTAAGGATGAGCTCGACGAGCCACATAACTTCATTAAAAATAACTATCTATTAAAGAATTACCAAAACTGTTTTTATTCCGTTTTCTGCAACAACACACAACACAAAATAAAAATTGAACGGTAAACGGATATTTATATTCTACTCATCCATTGAGAATTTGTGAATCAGGGGCAATGCTAAATAACTTCACGGTATGAAGTTTTTACAAAGTGCAACTATTAAGTCATATAATCCAGCACAATCTTTTATCCCTGATGTTATTTTGTCAACAGTTGTACTTCTACACTTAAGACCACTGGGAAGTTACTTTTGTTTTCACAATTCATTACTCAAAAAACGTCTTGACTGCTTATAACTGATATTTGAATATTATATAAAAAGCATAAGCAGAAATCCGATACCATATTTCGAATAAAGATGTCATTTTAGAGACTCTACAAAGTATCCCATAAGGATTTTGGCAATTCTAACATTTCATATTCGCACACATTTCAATGTATTTTTGAAGGCGATACAAAAAGAGGTAATGGGCATCGACTTTTCCCTTGGGCCTCTCTATTGGAGCAATCTGAATGAAGAGGGTGATAAGTTGCTTTAGTAAAATGCTGACTTTTTTCTAAAAAAAGACAAGAACCACCTTTGTAAACTTCCAATTGCTGGTGCGAGCAAATGAATAACAGAAAGTGGAACAATTCAAGTAATAACTATAATGACATAGACAGCAACCAATGTTGATTATACTTTCACTTTCTGTGCCTACCTGTTGTCTAAGCTGCTAACTATCTCTTGCACCTTCTTCACAAGCTTCTCGTTCTGCTGAGGGTCGTTGTCTATGATACTATGAAGTTTTGTCATATAGGAATCAATCGTGTCAATTGTCAAGCTTTCTCCACTTCCTAAGAATTGAGGAAAGAACAAGAAATGTTTTGCTGCACTTTAATTGAAAATCACACTAATCACATTTTAGTTTCCTAAAATATTATATATAATTGGTATAGCTTTACATAAACATTTTTCTCCACCAATTTTCACCATCCTGTATATGTATCTTTTCCCATGAGTAACATTTTAACATTTAACATTGAACATATTGGGTAAAAAGTAAAACACTCACATGATTATAGCAGCATTTGATAAATCTTTAAAGTATAATAGTCAGAATCATACAGCATGGAAACAGGCCCTTCGGCCCAACTTGCCCATACCAAACAGTATGTGCCATCTACACTAGTCCCACCTGCCTGGGGTTGACCCATAACCCTCTAAACCTATCCTATCCATAGTGCAAATGTCTCTTAGATGTTATATTACCTGGGTAGTACTACACGGGTGGGTTTAAACTAGATTGGCAGGGGTTGGGATCTCATACAGGTCAGAGGCAGTTGAGAGGTTAACAGTTGGTATAGAGGGTGGTGAGAGACAGGTTGGAGGTCAGAATAGGCAGGAGAAAGGAGGAGAGTGAGGAAGGAAGGTTGGTTTAAACTGCATGTATTTTAATGCAAGGGACCAGACGGGTAAGGCAGATGAGCTTAGGGCATGGACAGGTATGTGCGACTGGGACGATGTAGCCATTACTGAAACCTGGTCAAGAGAGGGACAGGACTGTCAGCTCAATGTTTTGGGATACAGGTGCTTCGGGAGAGACAGGGGTGATGATAAAAGAGGGGTAGGTTACATTATTGGTTAAGGAGAATGTCACGGCAGTAGTCAGAGGTGACATTACAGACGGTTCATCTAGTGAGGCTATATGGGTGGAGTTGAGGAACAAGAAAGGGATGATCATCTTGTCGGGGGTGTACTATAGACCCCCAAATAGTCAACGGGAACAAATGTGCCAGGAGATTGATGACAGCTGCAACTCAAATAAAGTTGTTATAGTAGGGGATTTTAACTTTCCCAATATTGACTAGGAAAATAATAGTGTGAAAGGTTTAGATGGGGTGCAGTTTCTCAAAGGTGTTTGGGAAAGTTTTTGCAACAATATGTAGAGGGCCCCACATGTGAGAGGGTGACACTTGATCTAGACTTGGGAAATTGGAAAGGGCAAGTGAATGAGGTAATCGCGGAGAAGCCTTTTGGGACCAGTGCCCACTGTTTGATTAGGTTTAAGATAGTTATAGATAGGGACGGAGAGGGCTCATGTGTTAAAATGCAATATAGGGATAAGGCCAACTTTCAGGGTATGAGAGAAAGTCTCGCTCAAGTTGATAGGAGCAGGTTGTTTGAGGGGAACAAATCATCAGCCAAGTGGGATGTTTTTAAAAGTGTGATGACAAAAGCTCAGCATATGCACGTCCCTGTTAGTAGGTATGTTACAAAACTTACCTTCAGAGGCGCTGCAGTTCTGTCACTGGCCGTGTACGCGACTTTGGCGCCTTTGAAGGGAGAGGGGCGGGATTAAAATGCCGTTTTCTCCTACCTGTCGGAGATATATTTTCTCGGGATACTACCTAATTCTGAATAATCGTTCCGACTTCCGTTCTGTGAATTTTTTTTTTAAACCACGGGACAATTTAATCGCTGGAGTAAAATAAAAAAGCTACTTCTAACACCGACAACGGGCCGGATCTCCCGTACGGGACAAAACATAAGGTAAGTTGTTTATTTTACATATAAACTTGCTTCTTAGGATTACTTTAATCAAACTTTCATCAACGAAAATGTGATTATGTAAATATACAAACCGGCAGTGTTTTTCCTGCCGATATGGGGTTTAAATTCACCTCAAACCGCAACTTTCCAATCGATCGCGTTCTACAAAATCTCACTCGCAAGATGATTAAAATGGCCATTAATTTACGGGAATTAAACACTAAATTCCTTCCATTTGGCCTATAAATTCATGACAATGAGATTTTAAAATCATGTTATATTGTGAATTCTTGTGTGAATGCTATTTGGACACTTAGGCTATTTAAAAATGTTAACCTTTTCTTAAGAAATGGATAAATGTTTAGATCTAGTAATTGAATTTTGTAATTAGCTACAATTAGGTAACTAACTAATGATATGTTTTAATTTCAGGTCATCCAAGTAAGATTGTTTCATATTTGTTTCAGAATGCTTCAATCTATAATAACTGAAAATTTCATTCAGTTCTCTTAATTTTTAAGAAAGTTATGGGTTTTGACTGTCCTCGATCACAGCTTTTGAGTTAAGTCAATGGAAAAGCAATAGGGAACAAGATGCTAATTTCAGAGTATGAAAATGGCCATAACTTTTTTAATACTGAAGATATGAAAGTGAATTAGGTGTCAAATTAAACTTATTTTTATGCTTTTTCTGATGGGTTAAATTGCAGACTTGATTTTTTTAAATCTCAACATTTTGTAACATTGCTACTGTTAGAGTGAAGGGCAAGGCAGGCAAACGTAAGGTGATGAGAGAAATAGAGGCATTGGTTAAGATCAAGTGTAGGAGAAAAGTACAAAAGGGCAAAAAGGGGCCAGGAGATAGTTCTGGCAAATAGCATTAAGGACAACCCCAAGAGATTTTATAAATACATAAGGGGGGAAAAGGGTAACTAGAGAGCGGGCCCCCTCAGGAATCAAAGCAGTCACCTCTGTGGAGCCACAGGAGATGGGCAAGGTCCTCAATGAGTATTTCTCCTGTGTATTTACCGAGGAGAAAGACAGGAGGACGGCGGAACTTGGGACAGTCAATGGAAGTGACTTGAGAGCAGTCAGTGTTATGGTCAAAGAGGTGCTGAAGGTACTAACGTGTATGAAGGTAGACAAATCTCCAGGGCCTGATCAGATATATCCGAGGACATTGTGGGAAACCAGGGGAAATTGCGGGAGCCCTGTTTGAAATTTATGAGTTGTCTTTAAATGCAGGAGAGCTGCCAGAAGAATGGAGGATGGCAAATGTTGTGCCTTTATTGAAGAAGGATTGCTGGGAAAATGCTGGGAACTATCGGCCAGTGAGCTGAAAGTTACGAAAGGCTATTCTGAGGGATAGGATATACAGGCATCCTTTAGAATAGTCTCTGATTATGGATAGTCAGCATGGTTTTGTATATGGGAAGTCGTGTCTCACAAATCTGATTGAGTTTTTTGAAGACGTGACCAAAAAGGTTGATGAGGGCAGAGGTGTAGAGTTGTATATATGGTCTTCAGCAATGTATTCTGTTCGGCATGGTAGGCTGCTCTGGAAGGTTAGATCGCATGAGATCCAAGGAGAGATAGCCGAATGGATAGAAAGTTGGCTTCATGGAAGGAAGCAGAGAGTGATGGTTGCTTCTCGGACTGGAGGCCTGCAACTAGTGGTGTGCTACAGGGTTCGGTACTGAGCCCGTTACCGTTTGTCATCTATATCAATGATTTTGATGAGAACGTACACGGCAAGATTAGCATGTTTGCAGAAGTTTGCAAGTAATCCTTGCATCCCTTCTCTCATCGTCCCTCCCCCCACCCTAGTCGTTGTACTAGTTTCACTGTTGGCCTGGAGAGGTTCATTGTCTGAATAACTCATTATCCCTAGCCCACAGCCAACAATGAGCTGTTTCATTGTCGTTACTTTTTTGCACATCTTTCACCCATTTGTTCCACCTCTCTCTATATCACTGTCTACATCTCCCATTTCCCTTTCCCTTAACTCAATCTGAAGAAGGTCTCGACCCGAAACATCACCTATTCCTTTTCTCCACAGATGCTGCCTGACACATTGAGTGACTACAGCTTTTTGAGTCTAGCTTTCTGATAAACTTTGTCTGTTTCGCCTCATGATTTTGACATCTCTGCAGTGCATGCAGAAAGTATTCAGACTCCTTCACTTTTTCTACATTTTGTTATGTTACAGCCTTATTTTAAAATGGATTTAATTCATGTTTTTTATCATTAATCTACACACAATACCACAGAATGAAGAAGCGAAAAACAGGTGTTTAGAAATATTTGCAAAGTAATTAAAAAGAAATAACTGAAATATCACATTTACATAAGTATTCAGACCCTTTGCTTTGACACTCAGGTTCATCCTATATTTGCTATATTTAAGAGGGAGTTAGATGTGGCCCTTGTGGCTAAAGGGATCAGGGGGTATGGAAAGAAGGCAGGTACGGGATACTGAGTTGGATGATCTGCCATGATCATATTGAATGGCGGAGCAGGCTCGAAGGGCCGAGTGGCCTACTCCTGCACCTATTTTCTATGTTTCTATTCTGTTTCCATTGATTATCCTTGAGATGTTTCTACAACTTGATTGGAGTCCACCAGTGGTAAATTAAATTGATTGGACATGATTTAGAAAGGCACACACCTCTCTATATAAGGTCCAACAGTTGACAGTGCAAAAACCAAGCCATGAAGATGAAGGAATTGTCCGTAGACCTCCAAGCCAGGATTGTGTTGAGACACAGATCTGGGGAAGGGTGTAAAACAATTTATTCAGCATTGCAGGTCACGAAGAGCACAGTGGCCTCTGTCATTCTTAAATGGAAGAACATTGTAACCACCAGGATTTGTCATAGAGCTGGCCACCTGCCCAAACTGAGCAATCGGGGGAGAAGGGCCTTGGTCAGGGAGGTGACCAAGAACCCGAACTGCCCAAGATCCAAAGCATACCACCTCATCTGTGAAACACAGTGGTGGGGGTGTTATGGCCTGGGCATGTATGGCAGCTGAAGGTACTGGCTCACTTATCTTAATTGATGAAACAACTGCTAATGGTAGTAGCATAATGAATTCTGAAGTGTATAGACACATCCTATCTGCTCAATTTCAAACAAATGCCTCAAAACTCATTGGCCGGCAGTTCATTCTACAGCAAGCCAATGATCCCAAACATACTGCTAAGGCAACAAAGGAATTTTTCAAAGCTAAAAAATCGTCAATTCTTGAGTGGCCAAGTCAATCACCCGATCTGAACCCAATCGAGCATGCCTTTTATATGCTGAAGAGAAAACGGAAGGGGACTAGCCTCCAAAAGAAGCATAAGCTAAAGATGGCTGCAATACAGGCCCGGCAAAGCATCACCAGAGAAGAAACCCAGCAACTGGTGATGTCCATGAATCGCAGACTTCAAGCAGTCATTGCATGCAAAGGATATGCAACAAAATACTAAACATGACGACTTTCATTTACATGGCATTGCTGTGTCCCAAACATTATGGTGCCCTGAAATGGGGGGGGACTATGTATAAAGTGCTGTGATTTCTAGATGGTGAAACCAAAATGTATAAAAATACCCTTCATTAAAATCTGACAATGTGCACTTTAACCACATGTGATTTTTTTTCTATTACAAATCTCAAATTGTGGAGTGCAGAGGCAAATAAATAAATGATGGGTCTTTGTCCCAAAGATTATGGAGGGCACTGTATTTCTACCCATGCACTGTGACAAACCAACTAATCCATCTGATGTGGTCGCTGAATTTCCATCTCCCTGTTATTTTCTGATAGGTTGCAAATGTATGTTGGCGGGATGGGTTGTTGATGATAACAATAGATTCATCTGACCTGGCAGTGCGGCGTCAGTGAAACCGGTTGTTAACATTTGCCGTAAGTTGTCAAGGTGCTTGTGTAGATTTGCATTTTGACTCTGTTCTTCAGCCAGCTCTTCCTCCAGTTTTTCTTTAGCACTTCTCATATTATCAATGTGCTTCTGCAGGACTGCATTCTGCTCTTCATAGTCAATGTTAGTCTTTCGCAACTTTCTCAACTCTGCTTCTCGAGCTGCAAAACAATTTAAAAAATACGAAAATTATTTGCATTTGAAGGTGTGGTTTCCTTTATATTGAAGATCCCCAAAAAACTGCTAGAGTACATTTTTTCCACTCTTTCTGCAGGTGTGAGCAAGAGAAAGTTAATTTTGTAGATCAAGGATCTTCAATCATGGAGCTTTGATGAAAGAGCAGTGAACGAAACATTAACTCGCTAGCTGCTGCTCATCTCAGTATCTTGCAATTCGGTATTTTGCTCTTAGTGTCTGTCATTTTTATTTAACGTTATGATCACAACTGGCTAGATAATATCTCAGATAATCTAGATAATATATCTAGATAATATCAAAGATCAATATCTTTGGACAAATATCAAATACCTATGGGAAGCATTATTACTGTATCAAGTATGACAACCTGATTTTTAATTTTGCATAAAAGGAAAAAATGCAAAATGCCCGGCAGTATCCAAAAGATAAATTCCACATGAACAGTTTAAGATAAACAGAAATGTTTATTGCTGTTTACCTAAAAAAGGAAACACAAGGTTATTTGTAATGTTGTTCACAGGAGGCTTATTTTCCATACCCTCCCATTTCCAGTCTTACTTGATACTTGCTTTCACACCAGACTCAACAAAAACTTCAGTGATTTTTTTAATTTCTCTGCTCTGCTGCAGTTTGAATTGGGCTTGTCTGATGAGCAAAAAGTTTGCTCTACTTACTGAGGTTACTGACAATATAGAATGAGCCTAGCAGTATCTGGAGAGTGATGGCAATGGCCTTGCTTTAACAAAACTCACTAAGGGAAAGTGGGAATCTAAGCCAGGCGGTTAGCTGGAATATTTTCATCTTCTTGCAAACTAGAAAACCTTGTGTTTATTTCGGATGCCATAGAATTCCACTTTTTTTCCCTTTTAATTTTTCTCCAATTTACACTTTTGCCGTTTTCTTGCTTCAACTTCTTTCACGTGGCATGCACAGCCTAAAGTTGTTGGACAACTTGTTCTATTTGATCTTCCGTTTGTGCATGTCGAATTGATTGCATTAGTCGAAACAGGGCAGACCACATGAAGGTTGCAATCTTCCACCCCACTTCAACAACATTTCACCCACTTGCATGTTTTTCTATTTAATTTGTTTTCATTGTCATCACTGCAAAGCGCTTTAATATCAGTCATCAGTTGCAGACCAATCAATCCATTCATTTTCCATCCCCTAGGTATAGATCACTTGCCTTTACCTCTGATTACCTTGCAAATCCACTAAAGTGCTGCTTCAATTTTCAGTTCAGACAACAGATAATGGACATTATGTATGCAATCAGCATTCCTTAATGTTTTTATAGTTTAAAGGTGTTCTTTCTTGTTATACCTTTGTTAATTATACAATACCAAAGTTCGTCGTTTTGATCAGCATATTAAGTAGCCTTTGTTCACTTTGCCATAAACACTGTGTGATTTAAGATAGATGCACATCAGTGGCTTCTTTGTTTTACATCCTATTATGCATATTAATTTTTTTACATTCATATTTCATGCAAGTGATCTTCATAAGCTAATATTTCCAATATCATGGCACCGATTAATACTGACAACTTTTCAGAACCATCCGACACATCTATTTTGTACTAAAAAGATCTTAATAAAATTTTCATGGAACACACAATTTAATAAATGCATTTAAATTGTCACAATTATCCAGACGAAAACAACTCATTTAAACAGATGACTGATGGCACCCTCAAAGTCATTATGAAATGTCCTCCAATGGAAACAATAACCTTTTGATACTGCAAGGTCTCCAAGCCCATCATGCTGTTTTGGATTTTCCAATAACAAAAGGGCATCTAAAATCTATAATCATTTATAATCAATGTCTTTTGCATTATAGTTTCATCCGATTCCCTAAAACACAAGTTCAAAATAAACAATGACCTGTTCCTATAAATCTCTCACAAATCTAAATCATGCCTTCACTGATTACATTTATTCACAATTCATCTATTCACTTAATTTTAAGATTTGAACATTGTGTTGAAATCCTTCCATTGCATCACAACACTCCAGATTTTTAATCTCCTCCTTACTACGTCTTATTTTCACCTTTGTTCCTCTGAAGTTAACCTGTTACATTCCTCCTGCGTTCACGGCATAATTCACAGCCAATGAGATCCCACTCTGTATCTTAATTCTATTCCTCAACCTTCAACTCTCCAGGTTCCATTACTTCTTCACAACCACCTTTAAAAGGCACCTTTTTGACCTTCTTCCTTGGCTCAATATTCATTATCCTAAAAACTTAATTATATTTCTCAATTACATCAGCAGATGTATACAAATTCAAAAGTGGATTTTTTTGTACAAATTTAAATCATACAAGTGCACAGGTTTAAAGTAAAATATTATTGATTCCCTACCTTTGTTATGATCAAGAAATTCTTCTGTAAATATTGGAATATTAAACATAGACATTTTCCCTTGCTGTTCGTTGTTCTTCTGAGAAAATAAAATGATAAACTGAATTAAAGATGAGAGCCTTTAAATAATGCTTATTAAATCTATTGGATTGTGCTGATTCATACTGCTAAGCAAGACTGAACTAAACAGAAGCCTATACCACTTTCAGAATTTTTATGTTTTTTTTTTAACGTACTTCTGGTGCAACAACTTCATGTATAAGCAGTCTTCAACTAAATAAGCACCAGCAATGTGGTACGGCTGTTATTGCAGTTTATTTCATGGTCAATGAGGAAGCCTATCTGGATGGACAGAACACTCTAAATTAAATGCTACAATTTTGTATATTAGCTGAGACACCTAGACTTGTGGCTGTTTGGACCCTTCCTCTCCAGTTGAAACATACTTGTGTTATAGAGCCACCTGGTGTCACTTTCCTACGCTGCAATGTAAATTAAATATTTTTATGGAAACAGCTGCTGAAATTGTATCTGCAACTTGACTGATATAATTTGGCAAATCTGAAGGCTGATTATAATGCAAACAAAAGACACAACTGTAATAAAAAGACTGACAAAACTGAACTCCTTTTCTGAAAATAACCCAACTGCAGCATTTATTTCAATACCAAGGTGCATTCCAGAAGCTCTTACCTCAGCATGCATACCATTTGACAATGAATGAGCGGTTTCTAAAAAAAGCATAGAATGATAATTAATTGAGAAAGACAGAGTCTTGGAAAAGTATTGATCCATAAAATTTCCACCCATGTCTTACTGTACCTTAGTTTTATTTTCTTTGCAATCTGACGTGCAATGAAAAGATACAAATCGGTAAACATCTATTTTTAGTTTGCCACTAAGAATCCAGCTCTTAGACTGAACAAATATTCAGTCTAACACAGTAGTAGAACACAGTATAAATGATAAGAAAAAGCATAACTACCTTTCCTTAGCTTCTTTTCCTGGATGCCAATTTTGCTCATTTTGCAAGCTTCAGTTCGCTGATACTCCTGCAGTTCTTTTATGTACTGTTGCTTTGCCCGCTCAGCTTCATCCAGATAGCACTTAAAAATGAATGTGTACTTTTAACAATATAGAGTGGAGGGAATCAGAAGTAAATAATTCCTTGCTTTAAAGGACATTTGAAGAAACATTAACATTCATGAAAATATATCATCCCAAAATAATGGCAGACTTAGCAGTGAGCAGCAAACACTGCAAGTTAATTGCTAAAGCCAGTAAAATAATTGTAATTACATTTTGCTTTCCTCCCAGCAGATACCCAGAAAAACACGGGAAGGTTCTTCATCAATTAAGTCTTGCGCATTGTTGCATTATTCGGATTTTACCGGGGTATCACACGATGGTTGACAAAACTGGATCCATACAGAAAAATCTGAAAACCCCATACAGAAAAATCTGAAAATATTGATGGCAGGGCTCGAAATTAACGATTGCCCGGGTGCCAATGACCACCCAAAGTGCCGCCGGGCAACCTAAAAGCAGAGTCATTTTGCCCGGCTTGGCACTGCAGATACTGGTTTATACCGAAGATAGACACAAAAAACTGGAGTAACTCAGCGGGTCAGGCAGCATCTCTGGAGAAAAGGAACGTGAGGTTTCGTGTCTGTGGCGGGCTGTATTGTGGGGCAAAGATATTAGGTGCGTGGTGACGAAGGGTCGGAGCGAATGACGGGCCCCGCACAGCGGCAGCGGCTCCATCTCCTCTTCCTTCCGCACCCCGCCCACCCTGATAGCGGCCGCTGTTAGCAAATCCGCTAACGCCGATAACCGCTTTCAAAACAAACCTTCTCGCACGCCAAGGCCGGGAGGATGGAGGGAGGGAGAGGCCTCCTTCCGCCATCTGAAGCATCTGCACCAAATATCCTATAGCCTATAGGATCGTTGAGCTGCACCGCTCTGCCCCGCATCTTGCTGTTGGCTGGAGGAGGGGAGGCGGTGGCGAGGAGTTCACAACCGCCTCCCCCTTTGGCAATTGCACTTGGCGGTGGACAGGGACAGCAAAGGCAGCGGGGCGCTGTTGTCCGAAGAGCGCTGACCTTCCTTCCTCCCCACCTCCCCCCTCTCTCTCTCTCTCTCTCTCTCTCTCTCGTACGCCCCCTTCCACCCCTCTTATCCTGGGACCCCTCCTCTCCATCCCGCACTGATCCCCATTCCCGCCTCTATTCAGTCCTCACTGACATCCCCTGTGCTCCCCTCCCCATCTACCCCCCCTCAATCTATTCATCTTGCGCTGATCACCCTATCCACCTCGCATTGATTCACCTGCCACTCCCCTTCCATCCTACACTGGTACCCCAATTCATCCTGTACTGACCCCCCATTCCCATCCATCCTGCACTTCTCCTCCATTCATCCTGCACTTATCCCCTCATTCATCCTGCACTGGTCCCCTCATTCATCCTGTACTGATCCCCTCATTCATCCGATACTGATCTCCCCATTCATCTTTTACTGATTTCACCATTCATCCTGTACTGAACCCCTCATTCATCCTGTACTGAACCCCTCATTCATCCTGTACTGATCTCCCCATTCATCTTTTACTGATCCCCTCCATTCATCCTGTACGGATTCCCTCATTCAACCTGTACTAATCCACTCATTCATCCGATACTGATCCCCTCATTCATCCTGTACTGATCACCATTCATCCTGTACTGATTCCCTCATTCATCCTGTACTGATCCCCCATTCATCTTTTACTGATCCCGCCATTCATCCTGTACTGATCCCCTCATTCATCCTGTAGTGATCCCCCATTCATCCTGCACTGACCCTCCGATCCACACTGTACTGACGCCCCCCCCATTCATCCTGTACTGATCCCCCCCCCATCCATCCCGTACTGATCCCCCCATTCCCCGTGCTCTCCCCTCACAATTTTACATACTCCAACACATACTAATTCACCTGCCTCAATCCAACCATTCCGTACCGATTGCCTTCTCAACCCCCCCCCCCCGCCATCTATCCACCCCACACTGATTCACACACACACACACTCCCCCCCCCCCCCCCCCCCCCCCTTCCCTGACCCTATTGTGCTGGAAATGTCTTCAGAGCGAACATTGACTATGTTTGATAACGGAATGCAATCAAATATGTTTTAATTCCCAATGTTATTATTTGTTTTAGTCCATAAAGATGGATTAATTAAATTGTGAACACGTGAAACATTAAAACCGCAGTGTTCGATTGCTACCGTTGACACGATGTTACAGGATTCATTTTAATGGCAAATCAATGCTCTTAATATGGAGTATCAGTACTATAGTTATTTAATGAGCAACATTCACAACTATACGTTGGATTTATCCAGGTTTTACTTCTACAGTCGGTCATATATTTGGTCAGGAGATATTTCAGTTGAAATTTTAACGTTAATTCTGAAGTGGGAACGATGGAAAAAGCGTTTATCAATATTTTTTTTTAATCTGATGCGTCTAAACTGGGTATCTTCATTGTTGTTCACAACACGTACATCTAATCTGAATGTCCGGTAAGGTGGTGTTTTGACACCTTTAAACATGTTACCAAAAGAACATTTGCTGCAGTTATGTCCTTTTCCCATCTCTTGTCAGTTAGTGTAATGTTTAATCTGTCAGATGGTTAAACAGCTATTATCATAAAATGCCTTTAGAAATTTCCTTGCAACCTGTATATTTTGTTATGGATAAATTATGTGGGAAGTGAGAGTGTTTCTGTGCCAATAGCAATAACGCCCCATGCTACGGCCGTGTCATGGTAATTTTCGGTCCTTCACAGAAAACATGCTTGCATCACTCTGTAGTGTGCATGGTTAAGCATATATGTTACCATGGTCCAGGATTTATTGACACAGGTTGATCATACGCTGAATAATCCAACCACATTTTTGTTTGGAAGTGGAAAGAACTAATAGAAATTGCATTAATTGCAATGTGTAAAAAGAGTTGAGATACTGTATTATAATTTTGTTGCATGTCATTATGGTATATATCATGCCTTGATTGGTGAATATGTTTAGTTTGTGACTTTATTTGAAGCAGAAATAATATGTGAATGCTTCATTGAGCATAATTCTGACTGGTAACAACACACTTCGTCCGAGCACATTATCGCATGCGTCATGCAAACAGTCTTAAATGACCACCTAAACTATTATTTGGCAACCTAAAAAGCTGCCAAGGTTGCCCGGCTGGCAACAGGGAAAAAAAGTTAAGTGAGAGCCCTGGATGGTGGTCAAATTTAGTTAGTACCACTATACCTTTTGTCTTCTAAACACTCTGAAATGCAAAAAGAAGAAAAAAGCAAGAACAGACTTCTATAAAGATCCCTTTAAGTTTGTAAGGCATTTTCACAAAAGAGAAAAGCGTCAAAAAAGGAGGTTGAAGGACACATCAGAACCATCCCCACTGATGAGCTAAAAGATGAACCGATACTTGTCCCCGATGATATCAACAAGACCTTGCTCCAGGAAACCTCAAGCTGTGGTGCTTCCAGTATGGCATACTACCAAGACTCATGTGGCCTTTAACTGTGTATGAAATCCCCATCAACAGAGTGGAAAAGCTGAAAAGAATGATCAGCACACATGTGAAACAGTGGCTTGGACTTCCACGACGTTTAAGTCTTGTCGGACTGTACAGGAGTGGCAAATTGGAATTAGCCATTGTAGGTCTTGTGGAAGAATTCAAATGCACTAAAGCAAGGTTGCTCATGACCATCATTGAATCTGAAGATACTGTTATTCGAACAGCGCACCCCCCATGTGGCAATCTAAAGCAGTTCAGAGTGCAAAGTATGCTCTTCATTTCCGGGATGTGGTTGGCCAAGTACAACATGGGAGAGCCGGGCTCAGGCTTGTACCAAAAGCTCCTCAATGGCACAAGGCGTCATCCGTGCATAAGAGACGGCTCGTGGTGGAGGACGTGTGAAGACAGGAGGCAGAGCGGCAAGCCAAGGCCGTCTCAATGGCCAGGCAGGGCCAATGGACTAACTGGGAGAGCCTGGAAAAGAGGAAACTCAGCTGGCATGACATTGGCAAATGGAGGGATCTCGGCTAAGTTTTGTCATCAGAGCCACATATGACATTCTATCTTCACCACAGAACCTGAAGCAGTGGTTCGGAGAAGACCCCTCTTGCTCCCTTTGCCAAGCACCTGCATCACTAAGGCACATTTTAACAAAATGCACTAAGATCCTTGCCAAAGAGCGTTGCACTTGGCGGCATAACCAAGTTCTCAGACAGTTGGCATCAATCCTGGAAGAGGCGAACGTCACAAATGCTTCCCCACAAACATCAGCAGGAAATGTCCACTTCACAACATTTGTACCAGCAGGCTAACCTTCAGAGCACCAGATAACATCAAAGGATGCAAGCATACTGCAGCCTGCTCGGGATTGGAAAATGGACGTAGACTTGGAAAAAAAGCTTGTGTTTCCCCCAGACATTGTGGCTGCAACACTCCGGCCAGACATGGTCCTGTGGTCCACAACAGCCAAGTTGGCATACGTTGTGGAATTGACAGTTCCATGGGAAGATGGTGTTGAAGAAGCTTATGACAGGAAAAAGACCAAGTACTCTGAACTGGCAACAGAAGCTGTCCTATTAGCTCTACATTGCCCGCTCAGCTTTATCCAGATAGCACTTAAAAATGAATGTGTATTCTTAACAATATAGAGTGGAGGGAATCAGATGTAAATAATCCCTTGCTTTAAAGAACATTTGAACATATTAACATTCATGAAAATATATCATCCCAAAATAATGGCACAGACTTTGCGGTGAGCAGCAATCACTGCAAGTTCAATGCTGAAGCCAGTAAAATAATTGCAATTTCATTTAGCTTTGCTCCCAGCACATAACCAGAAAAACACTGGAAGGTTCTTCGTCAATTAGGTCTTGTGCATTGTCGCATAATTCGGATTTTACAGGGGTATCGCATAAGGTAGGCAAAACTAGCCCCATACAGAAAAATCTGAAAATATTGATGGTGGGCAAATTTAGTTAGAACCATTATACATTTTGTCTTCTAAACACTCTGAAATGCTCCTGAATATCTCAAAATCATCCAACAATATTTGGTAACATATTAAAGCTTGAAAACTGTCTAAAAGGAGCATGTGATTTGGTGTCTTGGTGGATAAGTTTAAAGGGAGTGTTGGAACTAGGTTATAAAGGAGCAGATTTTGATTCTGTAATGCTAGCAGAGCAAGCAAATAAAAGGACTAGTCATCCAGGTATGTGAACTAACTATCCACAGATCCAAATTAAACTCCAGCAGCTATGGAATTTAAATTCATATAGTAACTTAGAAAAACTTGTCTTTGATGATTAGTACAAAACTGTCGTATTGTTATAAAACAAATTTGATTCAGTAATATCCATTCAGGGACAAAATTTGTCATCCTTACTTAGTCTGTACAATATATGACTCCAGACCCATGTCATGTGGTTGGCTCTTAAATGGCCTCTGAAAAGATCTACGAAGTCTTTGTTCACGGATACATTCAGATCCACAGGTACAGGGAAAGCACCACACACAGATTCCCCTTCAATTTACACAGCTCTAATATGAAAATCTATTGCCAATCTTTCCTTGCTAGATTTTCAGCGCTGTCATTTAACTAAATTTTGGAACGCTCTAGTCAACAGCAAAGTTGAATCACCCTGCACAACTGCAGCGGTTCAAGAAAACACCTCATCCAGTCTTCTGAAAGGCAAATACAAATGGGTAATAAATGACACCCAGTTCCCAAATCAATGAATTTTAAAAAGGGGAAGAAATGAATACCAACAATAGACTAACTTAAGTAGGTGATTTACAAGTTAGACCGGAGGAAGACTTCTATTTTTTGAACAATTCCATTAATGGTGTTGCATCCCCTTTCTCGCCATCCCTCCCCCACCTAAGTCGTACCAGCTTCAAAGTCGTCTTGTTGAGTCTCATTGCCTGTACTCGTTTTCACCTAGCACACAGTTAACAATGACCTGTTTCCTTTATCATGGTTATGTTTTTGCATATTGTTCATTCATTTGTTCTATATCTCTCATTTCCCTTTTCCCTGACTCTCAGTCTGAAGAAGGGTCTCAACCCGAAACATCCCCTGTTCCTTTTCTCCAGAGATGCTGTCTGAACTGCTGAGTTAATCCAGATGTTTGTGTCTATCTTTACTTTATCAGCACGTACATTTATCTGTTGTGTCATCTTCATTAACCTGCTTAGTTACTTTAACAAAATAATTTGTTCCAATTAATAGTAAGATTAAACGAGAACTTACCAGTTTGAAGTTTGATCTTGATTTTATGAGGAGTTACGATAAGCGATTACGTGAAGAAGGGCCGTCCGTCTGCGTGCGCGTCAATCTTCAAAGCAGCGGTGTTAAATCACAGATAAAAAAGAAGACCTGAGAATAGTAAGATTGTGAAAAACTAGAACTTCCATATGACCTTGATAATATGAGGGTGGAAGCGGTGGGCACGTAATCGCTCATCGTAACTCCTCATAAGATCAAGATCAAACTTCAAACTGGTAAGTTCTCGTTTAATCTTACTATTTTACTTCGGAGTCATGTGAGTGACTACGTGAAGATTTCAAAGCTCTGTGATTTCACGCCGGTTACGAATCCAGGTGTCACACATTGAATGGATTGACCATGGATGAGAGTATTATTAAAGCATTCAGACATAACGTAGTTAGTAAAGACACTGATGCTTTAAAATAAAGAAAAATAAATGTTTTATTAGCTTCCCCTCCGAACCTGTGGGAAAACTAGGTAACCGAACTTAAGATGGCACGAGCAAATACCCCTGGTCCGATAATGGGTTTGTTATAAAACCGCTGGAACGTTCTTTCGTTCACCCATCCTGCAGCCGCTAGGATGTCATCAAGGAGTACGTACATCGTTCTTGCTGCCGACGTAGATGCAGCCCTGGTGGAGTGAGATTTAAAGATATGAGTATTTATTCCCGCTACCACCATTACCTCCTTTAACCATCTGGAGATAGTTTGTGTTGACACCTTTCGGTGTGGTTTCTTATTGCTGATGAGGACCGATTGTTCTGAGCCTCTGAGGTCCTCCGTAACTCTCAGGTAGTGGTGTAAATGTGTTACCACACACAATCGTTGGTCCTCTGGATATGCCAGGAACTGGATCTTCATCCCTGGCATTCCTGGCCGTCTCTGTTTGATCAGGTCCTTAACAACGAATGTTATGTTATTCGTATTGTTGGTCATGTAGTCCAGTCGCAGTTTTTGTAGTGTCTGGACTCTTTGGGCTGTTATTAGCACCATCAGCATAACCACTTTCAATGTTAGTTTTGACAAAGATAAGGCCATTGGCTGTCCCCACTGACGAAGTAAGGTCAGTACCATGCTCACATCCCATGTGTCCATGTACCTAGGCCTTGGGGGTATCGAATTGTAAATTCCCTTCATGAATTTTATTACGAAGGGGTGCGTTCCTATCGGCCCGTGCCCTACCTCCAGTGTCAGATAGGAGGATAGTGCACATCTGGCACTGTTGATTGCGCTATAACTTAATTTATAGTCATAGTACAGGGCTGATAGGAATTCCAAGACATCTGTTATCCAAACTGTGTTGTATGTTATATCGTTTGCATGGCAGAAAGCTTCCCACTTCTTAATACGAGTGGCGTACTGTTTTTTGGTACTGTCCCTCCATGCCTTTGTGATGACATCCACAGTTCGTTCGGATAGTCCAATGTCTTGAAATGGCCTCCTCAGAGTCTGCAAACCAACAAATTAATCCGGTCAGAAAGTGGATGGTTGCTCCCTGAAACTGGGTTTACTAGGAGATCTCTCCTCTTTGGTACAACCATTAATGGCTGGACTATGATCCCCAATATTTTCGGGAACTAGGCTTGTGTAGGCCAATCTGGTACTACTAAAATGCCTGTGGCTTTGTCTTGCTTGATTTTAGTCAAGCATCGGTTTATGAGGCAGAATGGTGGGAAAGCATAAATATACATTCCTCCCCAGTTTAGAGAAAAAGCATCCACTGACTCTGCTCCTGGGTCCGGCTCCCAGGACACATATCTGGGTAATTGATGGTTTAATCTAGATGCAAACAGATCCAAATCTGGAGTGCCAAATCGTATAGTTATTTCGTTGAATACCGTACGATTCAACATCCATTCTATATTATCATTAAACATTCGTGACCTTTCATCTGCCACCGTGTTATATCTTCCTGGTAGATATACTGCCGTAACCCAAATATCCCTCTCGATGCACCAGTGCCAAATGAGGTTAGATAATCTGTCACAGGATACAGATTTTACACCACCCATGTGATTGATATATGCTACTGCAGTAGTATTATCAATCTGAATTTGAACATGCACATGTTGCATGTTGTTACAGAGAGACTTGAGCCCATATTGTGCCCCCAACAATTCTAGGTAATTGATTCCATATAGTTGGAGTATAGTAGACTCTTGCTCATTCCATCTGCCTCCACAGCTCCTGACTGTGTTTGTGGCTCCCCATCCTAAACCACTTGCGTCGGTTTGGAGAAACACTGATGGGCTCTAAAGTAAGATTTCTCTTGAGCTGAGTCTTATGTTTGCCATCCACCATTGTAGTTCAATAATGGCTTCAGCTGGTAACCGCATTGATTTGCCAAACTGACCTGCATGCAATTTCAATGCTCGTTCCTTTGCCCGCTGTAAATGCTGGTAATGCAAAGGTCCGTAGCATACTGCAGGAAAGGCAGCTACCAATTTGCCAATTACACTTGCTGTTTGTCTGATAGTTGGTTTGTGTTTTTCTATCAGATCATTGCAGGCTTTCCTCAAGTCTTGTTGTTTGCCTTTAGGCAAAGTCACCAACATGGTTACTGTATTGATAGTAAATCCTAGGTAATCAAATACCTTGGTAGGAGTTAATTTTGATTTAACTGGATGGATTAGGAACCCAAGTTTTTCAAACAGGGTTTTGGTTGCCTTGACTGTTGCTTCTGCCAATTCTTTGGTGACTCCAAAGATGAAAATGTCATCCAAATATGCCATGACTATGTGATTTTGAGATCTTAGCAGCCCCAGAATTGGTTTCAGTAATTTGGTAAACAGTCTAGGGGCTGATGTCAACCCATTTGGCAGAGCCTTGTATTGCCATTATTGACCCATCCAGGTAAACTTCAAATATCTCCTATACTCTTTGTGAATAGACACCGAATAGTATGCATCTTTGAGGTCGATGCATGCCATATAGCCATTTTTGGAAACCAACTGAGTTGCTGTTCCAAAATTTTCCATTTTAAAGTGTTTATATTGCACATATGTATTTAGTTCCGTAAGATTCAAAATAATGCGGATCCCTCCATCTTTTTTCTCTTTTGAGAATAAATTGGATATAAATTGGTGAGGTTCTGTGTATGACCTCTCAATAACATTATTGTCAGATAACGTTTCAATTTCTTTTTGTATATTCATTGTGTCTTTTTGGAAAAAGACATATGTGCGAATATTAGAATGTGTTGGTGGTGGTGATGAATTCAAATTGAACTCAATTTTGAATCCTTCTATACTGTGCAGTATGAATGGATCCTTAGTAACCCAACACCATTCTTTTAAGAAGTATTTTAATCTTCCACCCACCTGTAAGTGAGGTTCGCCTGGTATGTTCCCTGAGGAACTGGTTTGACTTACCTCTGTTGTTACTGGCGGCGTGGCGCTGGTTTTCGTCCGCGAGGTTTGGGGAGCAGAGCTGGTAGTTGCTCTCTCCTCATCCTCGCTGTCGGCCTGCTGGGGCCTGCCCCTAAAAAAGACCTTGACTCGGGTGTGAATCTTCCTCGGGTGCCTGGCTCTCTAGGTGTAAAACGCCGAAAGCTGTAGGGGTGGAATATCGTGGATGGACCCCTGGGTGTGGCCTGACCTCTTGTTATGAGACGCACGGTTTTTGCCCAGTCATCCAGGTCCCGTACCTGTCTTGACAGGTCTTCCCCGAACAGGTAGTTTGCGGGCTGGATGTTGCTAGCTTTGCAAAGAGCTGCAAACTTCGAATTTATTGCTGGTTTTATTGCCTCTTTCCGAAAGCAGTTTATTTCGAAGCGGGCATTACATAGCAGTGCCATGGTGTCCTGTTCCCGGTCAGTGAGGAGGCCTCCTTCCACACCCCCTGCAAACGAAGTAATTCCAGACCCCAGCAGGTTTAATACTTTTTGGAACTTCAGTTCCTGGTTCCTGATGATGGGGCCTATTTGCCCCCAAATTATATGGTTCACCGCTTGAACCTTGAGGGAAGCACAGTTAGATGGTGGGGGGTACCTGTTCAGGGTTTCTTCCATGACGAGATCTTTGAGTTGATGAGACGCCAAGTAGTTGATGTTACTTGCTAGGTTTTCATCCAAGGAAGCACCCAGTGATGTGGTAATCGCAAACTTAGTTGATTGTAGAGGTACTTCCTCCAATCTCCCCTGGGAGTGTTCCCCCCTTGTGCTTCCAAACTCTGAATCCGGGTAATCCCCGTATGTACTTCCCCCTTCCATGGGAAAGACATAGTGCTGCCCAGAGTATGAGGCTGCTGGCACGGTCTGTAGAAGGGACTCGTGCTGATATTGCTCCTTTCTCCGGAGTTTATCATTGTGGAGCTGCTCCATGTGGGAGAGTCGTGGGAGAGTCGTCCTCAACGCTTCCCGATGAGGGAGTGTATCCCTCTTCCCCGGACTCATCCGAGTCTACGGGTCTAGCAGACTTATGGGTGGCTTTACGCCCCGCCGGGACCACCACGGTGCTTTCCTCCTGCACCAAGTCTGCTGCTGCCGGTTCTGATGCCGGCGACAATGTCGGCGAAAATGACCGTCGTCCGCTACCGGGAATGCTGCGGTCTTCGGCAGCTGGTTTCCCCGCGGACCGTCTCTTCGACATTTTTTGGGGCTCTGAAAAACAAATAATTTCCTTAGCCCGAACAGAAAGCGCAGGGTAAGTAGTTCAACTTTTCTTACCTGCCGCCTTTTTAAAATCCCAATGGCTAGGAGGACGCAGTGCCTCTCCAGTCCGTTGCGCACGTTGCTTTCAGACGTAATGACGCGCACGCAGACGGACGGCCCTTCTTCACGTAGTCACTCACGTGACTCCAAAGTAAAATCAGATATCTTACAGGCTTTTCAAAATTAATTGTAATAATCCGATTATACACTGTAAATCAGCAAACCTGTTTGTCTTCAGGCTGGAGTTTGCTCCATTCACTGCCCAATGTCTTGATGATTTCTTGAAAAGGTAGATCTGGTTGCTGTGCACGCAGTTGTTCGCGACGCTCATTCAGGAACCGCATGTAGCCTGTAAGTGGAGCTTTGGGACCATTGGGTACGTTTTTTTGGCGCTTTTTGCCCTTTGGCCGGCCTCTTTTCTTGGTCACACGCTGCTAATGTAAATGTAAAAAATTGAACAACCAGTATCAAATCTGGAGTTAAATGCGAACATCACCAAACGATACTTTATTTTTGTTTTAAAAGCAACAAGATCAAACAATTCACCAGTGCTTTATTTTTGTTTTAAAAGCAACAAGATCAAACAATTCATCACTTGAACAATTATAATAACAGCACATTTTCAATCAGTTTTCAGCATGATAACTAAATTTTACTGGCATTCCTTGTTTATTTTTCCCACATTGATAATATTAAGCACTAAAGATCATATAAAGAATGGCAATTTGCCCAGTGAGCAGACTGTCCCAATGGGTCCATTTTCTGAACACCCCCAAAAGAGAACATTTCCCCTCCTGGTGCCCATTGTGAGTGAAATGCACAATTTGGAATCCAACTTTCAAATCTGAGATTCACGCCAGCAGCATTTAAACTTTCTAAACTCCACTTTACATATCACTGGCAAGTCAGAGAGAGAAAACCCTCATTCCAAAATCTCCCAAATATTGTAGACAACAGCATTTTTGTTTAGTATACGTTTGGCATTCTATCAAATCTCCTCACTGTGCAATATAATACTTTCATGTTAAATCATCCTCTCTGAAATGATAAATCCCGATTAAAATCTGACGGAACTGCATCTGGAATGATGAGCTTTCGCTGCATCAGTTCATACCAAACTAAGAAAAATTTTACAACATACAGTGCAATCCTAAATCCTGGTTGATTGTTTAAATGTTCCAGTGTATGAAATATACATACAAACACATTATGGCTGAAGTCTCTCAATAAGACCCAGTATCCGAGCCATTATGTCTATTCACCTACATGAAACTAAACCATCGCCTGTCTCAACCAATTAGTAAATCTAGGGATGGATGGGTAGAACTGTCTCCAAAATATGATACTCAACCATTGAAGAGGATTCATCCATGTTCCCTTGATTTAGAAATTAAGGAAAACATAGATTCATCCTCTTATTTTTCATATTGGAAATATTTTGACAAAGGGAAAAGCTGAAGCAGAGATTAATGCATGCTTTATATGAACAAGTCACATGGTTGTGCAGCATAAAACAGGCTCTTAAACTCAGATCTATGCCAACGATCGTGCCTTTCTACACTAATCCCACTTGCTTGCAGTAATTCCATGTCCTTCCATGCCCTGTCTTCCATGCCCTGTCAAATTAAATGTAATGATTGTTCCTGCCTCCAGCACCACCTCTAGCAGCTCATGCAAGGGACCAAATGCACTGAGAAAAAAAATACCCCAGATTACCTTTAAATCTTCTTCCAGATGGCTTTATGTACTCCTATCATATCACCTCCCAGCCTTCTTCACTCCAGGGAAAACAATACCCCCATTATGACTCAAGCCTTCCATTTCAAGTAACATTCTTTCGAATCTTTTCTCCAACCTCTTGAGCTTAATTATGTCCCATGTGACAGGCATATGTTATCAACTGACAGTACTGATAACTGAGCAGCTTGGACAATAATGTGCTCCTCCCAAGAAGATAGCAATTAACTATTCACATGCCTATCTGCTGCTTGGGAAAGTCATGTATCAAGAATGGCTGGATGACAAGCAAAGCAAGTAGCATAGATCTAGTAATTAACATTTACAGAAAATAAATAATATTTTTGCCTGGATCTTTGTCGTTGTCAACTAAATGGTGGTTTTGTTTTGATCAAATGAAACTGGAAATCATTCATTAACAAAATCAACCCCTGAGAATTGGCAGATACATGGCAGATATAGGCAACTTTCAGATTGCACTACTCACTTCTTCATTTATCTTCTCAATGTGTTTTTCATTTTGCTGTGATCCATAGTATATATTATGACCTTTTGAAGTCTTACTCCCATCCTGTTTTTCTCCAGGTGGTGATCCCAGAGTACTCGAGCATCTATAAAGGCAATACAACAGAAGTATTAGGATTCACATTCATTTACAATATAAAACACAGATACGATGTCACAAAAGTAACTGCATTGCCAAATCTTAATTGGGTCCACAATAAATGTAAAAAAATAGTAAACATTATCAAACATAATATTAAAAATAGAATTTTACATAATCATTTTGTAAATAAATATATTTCACATGGAATCCAAGATGAGATACCCAATTGGATTTAAGACATCAAAGGGTAGATGTGGAGGGGTTTTTTTCTGATTGGGGGTCCGAAACCAGTGGAGTTCCGCAGGAGTGGGTTCACTGCTATTTGTTCCATACATTAACGATTTGGATGAAAATGTAGATAACCTTGCTAGTAAATTTGCAGATTACCCCAAAATTGGTGGTAGCGAGGAAGGATTTCTAACTTTACAACAAATTGTAGATCTGTTGGAAAGATAGGCAAATGGAAAATGGAAAGAATGGCAAATGGAATTTTCAACTCTGAAAAGTACAGGGCATTGCATTTTGATTTGTTAAACCAGGCCAGGACCTACACAGTAAATGGCAGAGCCCTGTGTTTCAGAACAGATCTGTGAGTGCAGGTGCATGGTTCAAGTGGCATTGTTCATGTTGGATGGATTGTGGGGCGAAGACAACGTTTGGCAGGCTTGCCTTCATTGGGAAGAATATGGAGTTACAAAAGTTGGCACATCATGATGCAGCTGCACAAGTTATTACTGAGACTGCACTTGGAATACTATGTGGAGTACTGAGAGCCCAACTACAGGAAGGATGTCATCGAGTTTGAACATTTGCAGAGATCTAATACAGCTACACACCTTAAGGTGTGCTTATGTGCAATGACAATAAAATATATTATTATTATTATTATTATATTAAGGTTTAATCAGGCAACTAGGTTGACTGTAGAAGGAATTATTACAGAGGCAACAAAAAACTTGCTCAGAGAAAGATTTGTGTGCATATTAAAGGAGAAAATCTTAATTCAGAAAATCGATCCAATGTAGACACTAAATGCTAACTCAGCAGGACAGGCAGCATCTCTGGAGAGAAGGAATGCGTGACGTTTCGGGTCGAGAGCCTTCTTGAAGAAGGGTCTCGACCTGAAACATCACCCATTCATTCTCTCCAGAGATGCTGCCTGTTCTGCTGCTACTCCAGCATTTAGTGTCTATCTTTGGTGTAAACCATCATCTGCAATTCCTTCCTACACAATAGATCCAATGTAGTTTTGTTAAGTAAGACAAACCAGTTGCACAATTACAGTGCCCCCATAATGTTTGGGACAAAGACCCATCATTTATTTATTTGATTCTGTACGCCACAATTTGAGATTTATAATAGAAAAAGTCACATGTCGTTAAAGTGCATTGTCAGATTTTAATAAAGGCCATTTTTATACATTTTGGTTTCACTATGTAGAAATTACAGCAGTGTTTATACATAGTCCCCCCCATTTCAGGGCACCATAATGTTCGAGACACTGGCGATCTCGGCGAAAGATCCCAGGCTCCGTGGTGTTTAAAGTCAGCGCCACCCGCAGACCACAGCTCCACGATGTTAAAGTCGGCAGGCCCAGCACTCCAGAGCTCCAACACGGCGACCCGGGGAAGGCATCGCCCCACTCCGCGATGGTACATCAGTGCTGAAGCTGCAGTTCGAAGTTCTGGCCGGTCTTCGACAGGAAAGGCCGCGCAAATCTGAATGGTAGGCTGTGAGGAGTAGGCGAAGATGCGGCACGGAGGAAGGATGCATCCTCGCCCAGGTAGGGACTGGAAAAAACGGTTTAACAAACTAACATTTTTTTTTAAAAGGGTGAAGAACAAACAGCTGCAGGCGAGGCTGCCAAACTCTATGGCGCCACCACTCAAGAGAGTGGTGATGGGTCTTGATGGGTCTTTGTCCCAAACATTATGGAGGGCACCGTATGTAGTAAATGCTATAAACAGATCTGAACTATTACATACAACTGATGAACTAAAGTGCAAGATTTCAGAAGTAATTGTCCTGACATTTTCATGTTAAAAATTGATCTTACCCAGACTCTGGTGTACAATCCATCATTGGCAATCATGTGACCAAAATTAGAGAGCTGAGTTTGCAGAGAGAGCCTGAATGGAGAAATATAAAAGCTGTATTAATATCTGAAATCTATGGCTCCTCACAATGTTATTATGACATTAAAACATAACCAAGTTTGACAAATTCTTCTATATTAGAGGGAAAAAATCTTGCTGGAGAAAATCAATGGGTTAGGCTGCAGCAGTGAAAGGAAATTTACAGGACCCTACTTCAGATCCAGGCCACATCAAAACAACAGCCAAGAAAGCACACAAATGCCTCAACTTCCATCGAAGGCTTAGGAAGTTTGGCATGTCCCCAATGACCCTCACCAACTTATACAGATGCGCCATAGAAAGCATTGTATCAGTTTGCATCAGGATATGGTTTGCGAACACCTCCATTCAAGACCGCAAGAAATTAGCGTTGTGGACGTAGCCCAGACCATCACACAAACTAACCTTCCTTTCATTAATAATAATAATAATAATAATGTTTTGTTTATAGGGACAGTGCATATTAATGAACATTTTGCATGTAAATATGCGAGATTGTAGCCAATCAGTAGCTAATTTCCGTCTCTAGTCCCAGGCAATGGTAGGTGAAGTGTCTTGCCCAAGGACACAACGACAGTACACACTCCAAGCAGGATTTGAACTGGCCACCTTCAGGTTGCCAGCCGAACACTTAGCCCATTGTGCCATCTGTCGACTTCATCTACACATCTACACTTTGCCTCGGCAAGGCCACAAGCACAATCAAGGACCAGTCTCACCCCAGTCACTCCATCTTCTCCCGTCTCCCATCAGGCAAGAGGTACAGATGTTTGAAAACGGAATACCTCCTGAATCAGGGATAGTTTCTTTCCAGTTGTTATCAGGCAACAACCATCCTCTCACCAGAAAGAGAGCGGTCCTGACCTTCCATCTACCTAATTGGAGACCTTCGAACTATCTTTAATCAGACTCCATTAGACATTATCTTGCACTAAATGTTATACCCTTTACCCTCTATCTGTACACTGTGGACAGCTTGATTGTAATCATGTATCGTCTCTTCATTTATTGAAAAACAAAAACAAAAAGCTTGTCATTGTACCTTGGTACACGTTTCAATAATGAACTAAACTAAAACGATATCTGTCCATTTGCTGCCATGGATGCTCCCTGACCCACTGCATTCCTCCAGCAGTTCATTTTTTGGTTAAGATTCCAATATCTGCAGTCTCATGTCATCTTCTATATCAGTACTTGTTTATATTCAGAATAAATATCTCACATCCTTGATTGTAAATGACACTATTCAGCAACATTTAAAAAAAGATGCTATTTAAAAACAATACAAAAAGAGCTTATTGGCTTCTCGGGCATTCTATTGACTAATTCTACGACTCTAATTGTCAATGCTTGTGACGATGTGTGCTGGACTGTACACTATGGCAACAGCTTGGTATACCTATCACAATACAGAAGAGTATATGTTGAGCTATACACCACAGCCAGATACAAACGTTTTAAAGGAGAAATTCTTCATTGAGAACAGATGTTAACCGTAGTTTTGCTAAATAATCCAAACTACCTGTGCAGTCATGATTAAATGCCATAAACAGATCTAATCACTTACATACAAATGATGAACTCCAGTGCGAGACTTTAGTAGTAATTGTCCTGAGATCTCCATCCTAAAAATTGAACCTACCCAGATGTGTACGATCTATCATTGGGAACCATGCAAATGAAGTCAAAAATATTGAATTGAATTGAATTGAATTGAATCCTTTATTTGTCATTCAGACCTTTCGGTCTGAACGAAATGTCGTTGCCTGCAGCCATACATGTAATAATAAACAACACACAATAAACACAAATTAACATCCACCACAGTGAGTTCACCAAGCACCTCCTCACTGTGATAGAGGCAAAGGTCTTAGGGTTACTGTCTCTTCCCTCCTCTTCTCCCTCTGCGCTGAGGCGATACCCCACCGGGCGATGGTAAGTCAGTCCCGCGGTTCAAGCTCCATGGCCCGGGGGTGGTCGAAGCTGCCGCCCTCCAGTCCAGCGGACGCAGCTGCTGCCACGGGAGCTCCGGAAAACAGGCACCAGCCTGAGACCCGCGAGCTCCCGACGATGTCGTCCACTGGCCCACGGCCGAGCCCCGGATTCAGGTCGCCGCCACCAGAACGCCGCCTCAGCCACCGGAGCACCGTCTCTGCCCCGCACCGGGCCGCCCACACGGGAGCGTCTCAGCCCCGCACCGGGCCGCCCCCACGGGAGCGTCTCAGCCCCGCACCGGGCCGCCCACACGGGAGCGTCTCAGCCCCGCACCGGGCCGCCCACACGGGAGCGCCTTCCAGCAGGGAGCCAGTCCGCCCTCACGGGAGTGTCTCAGCCCCGCGCCGTCCGCCCTCACCAGAGCGCCGAGTCGTGCTGCTGCCTGAACGCCGCCGCAGCTCGGAGACGGCCAGCCTCGCGTTGGTAAGTCCTGGCTGGCTCTACCTCCGGAGCCTCGAGGTCGGTCGCAGGTTGGAGGCCGCCAGCTCCGCCATTAGGCCTCAGCTCAGACGGGGAAGAGAAGGGGGATACGACATAAAAGTTGCATTCCCCCGAAGGGAGAGACAGAAAGCCCTGTTTCAGCCACCCCCCCCCCCCCCCCCCCCCACACACACATAACACAACCTAATAACCAAAAGTTTAACTGAACAAGACCAAAAAAAAACAACATAAAAAAGCAAAAACAGACAGACTGCAGGCGAGCCGCAGCCGTTTCACAGCGCCGCCACTTCCGGGCCTTTAGTGTACTGTGCAGATATGTTCTGCACAGTACACTAAACTAGACAGGCAAGTATACATGCTGCAGTGCACAACAGAATCAGCGTCAGATATACCAGCCAGTGTAAAAAAAATGGTAAAAGAATGCCCAATGTATACTGTACCTGAGCGTAGTAGCTATGATGCACTTTAAGGCAAAAACCAGGTGCACCCATTCCTATGGATCATATTCCTACAGGCAGTTGTATTTGCCCCATTGGATGGAATCACCATCACCGTGCACATGCCGTGATATACTCCACCACCTCAGCGAGTGCGACTGCCGCTGTGACCAATACTACCTCCACCACACCACACTACATGCACACTAACGTCACCGTCAGCTATACGAGCTGTGGTGCACACTAACATCACTGTCTAGGATACCTGCCACAGTACACACCAACATCACCGTCCAGTGTACCTGCCACAGTGCACACTAACATCACCGTCTAGTATACCTCCCATGGTGCAAACTAACATCACCGTCTAGTATACTTACCCTGGTTCACACTAATATCACCGTCTAGTGTACCTGCCACAGTATACACCAACATCACCGTTTAATATACCTGCCCTGGTTCACACTAACATCACCGTCTGGTATACCTCCCATGGTGCAAACTAACATCACCGTCTAGTATACTTACCCTGGTTCACACTAACATCACTGCCTAGTGTACCTGCCACAGTACACACCAACATCACCGTCTAGTGTACCTGTCACAGAACACACCAACATCACCGTTTAGTATACCTGCCCTGGTGCACACTAACATCAACATTAAATCACTTTCCAGTTGGGGTCTGTGGGAGGGGTCGGGAGGGGATAGGATAGATTTTGTGCCGTTCTGGTATCAAAACTCGCAACTATTCAGTATAAGAAAAGTTACTATCAGTCTAAAAAGGACAAGTTACAGCGACAGACAAAACACAAACTGATCTACACAGAACCAACCCCAAATTACATGAATGTGTAGGATGGAACTGCAGATGCGGGTTTAAACCGAAGACAGACACAAAAAATCTGGATAACTCAGCGGGTCAGGCAGCTGGAGAAAAGGAATAGGTGACATTTCGGATTTAGACCCTTCTCTAGTCTTGAGTCAGGTTAGTTTTACCCTACTGATGATGTGTTGTTGCAATAGTAATCCTGCTCAGTAAGCGAGGAACCGCGGGTTCGGACATTTGGTGTAAGTGCTTGGCTGAGGAGTCAATGGTGCGCAGCTACCATTAGCGGGATTATGACAGAAGGCCTCTAAATCTGAATCCCGCCAAAATGTAACGATACCTTAGTGCCGCTCACGAGTTGGCCTGGAATAACCGGCCGCCATCCACGGGGTGGCGGTAAGCTTGAGGTTTGCTACTGGCCTGGAGTGCGGACAGACGTGCGCCGCCTCCCACCCGTTTAGCACACCGTATGTTCGTGGGGAGCCTGTCGCTAAAATATTCATAAGCGACCTGATTCTGAAGGGTCTCGACCTAAATTACTTGAAGCAGTTCTGAAGAAATAAACAAAAAATAATAATTTTTTGCCATTTTCCATTTTTGTACAGGAAACAGTATATACTTATTTTTGTGCTGAATTTTAACTATTACATCACCGATTCCAAGGCTTACTGCAAAAGCAAATAGATAGTAAACGGAAAAGCACACTTTAATTTACAGCTCAGTAACCTCCCAGCATCTTGTTCACCACCATCACAAATTTACCAAAAATCTTGGTTACATTAAGAGCATATTGTGTACAAGAAAAAATCCAAATTATGGGATTCCGTGAATATACAAGCATAACTTCTCAAATATATTTTTTTTTTACTCCCAACGCATGTACCAGAAATAAGATATGAAAAATGAAATAGCTGGGATGTTTGCCCAAAATTCATTGCAAGTCACAGCTTGTTAATATTGCTGCTGGTTTAAGATGCAATCCTTGAAAATTCTCCTCTTCGAAGTAGCAAAATCTGAGCTCCATTCACTCATTCAACAGAACATCAAATGCATATGTGGATAAGTGTGTGACACAGACAGTGAAAACAATAACCCATAATTTTGTGCACTCTCTAAACTGAATAATATCCCATTGGAAAAGTGAAGTGCTTTGCTGAGCCATTCAGGAAACAAAGAAAGTTTCACAACAATTTCCCTGCATCACAAACAGAAATTCAACGGTTTCTCAGTTTACCATGTGAAAGCCATTAATTTGGACAGATCTCTGCCGCCCACTGCCCTGACATCAGTCTGAAGAAGGGTCTCGACCCGAAACGCCAACCATTCCTTCTCTCCAGAGATGCTGCCTGTCCTGCTGAGTTACTCCAGCATTTTGTGTCTACCTACGAACACCAGGATAATCTGCCAGTGAGATATGCTGCACTATCTATGGTTCAATGGTTGGTTTATTATCACGGTTACCGAGATACAGTGAAAGTTTTTTTTGCAAATAAATCAGGGCGGCACGGTGGCACAACGGTAGAGTTGTTGCCTTACAGCGAATGCAGCGCCGGAGATGTGGGTTCGATCCCGACTACGGGTGATGTCTGTACGGAATTTGTACACTCTCCCCGTGAACACGTGGGTTTTCTCCGAGATCTTCGGTTTCCTCCCACATTCCAGACGTGCACGTTTGTAAGTTAAGTGGCTTGGTAAATGCAAAAATTGTGCCTATTGTGTTAATATGTGGGGATCACTGGTCGGCACAGACTCGGTGGGCGGAAGGGCATGTTTCCACGCTGTATTTCTGAAACTAAAAGACTAAAACTAAAGTAAGATTATTATTGTACATAAGTATATTCCTCAATTAAGTACCGAATGCATACAAACAACCACCATATGCCAGAGTCGCCAGAGTTTTAACGCTATTTCCGAAGTCCCTGCTGCACCTGGTCATAAAGAACTGCTGCATCCGTCGCCTCCATCCTCCATTTGGATCGCCAGTGAACTACCGTCCCTCTCCTCGCCCGCACTTCAGCCTCCCTGCCCCAGGGGCATCTCCCACAGCGGACTTTGATGGCGCGGAAGGTTAGATCACCGGTGGTCCTCACCGGCCCTTTGTCCAGCGTCCATCGCTGTGTCCCTCCATCTTCAGGTCCCATGTCTTTGAGGGCGAGCTGGAGACGAACCTCGGATGTGTCTCCCACCACAGACGGGTTCCCCGGTTCCACAGTGGGCAAACCAAGCCTGCTGCCCGATAATGGCAGCAGCACGCAAGCCCATCGGGAGTTCATCTGCCACGCACGACCCATCAGTTCTCTGGAATCTAGAATTCATCTTCAACAATACCTGAAAGATAAATCACTGGTCTGGGATGCTCAGAGTCCACTTGGAGGGACTGTTCCTACAAGTCCCAAGAGCAGAAACCTTGCAAGCAGATGAGTTACAATGATGCTATGTGTTTCCTGTAGTCTGTTTGTCATCTGTCTCACAAGGGCCACTTGTTGCTACAGCAGATAGAATTTTGTCGTTGCCATCACTATTTTCCTCATTTGACTCCGTCACTCCTGAAGTTATACATGAAGTTCTGGCTCCTGTTCAGAACGACTTCGCAACGCCAAAGTATGGTGATGTAATGCTGCATAGTCATCCGGCAACTTTAGAACTGGCTGAAATGAGAAAGATCTTGATACCTTTGTCCTCCAAGTCCCTTGCAATGATCCACGTATTCTTGTCACTGGCTTTAGCAATTTACACTTGAGCCAAGGGTTTGGGATTCAGAAGCAAACAGAGGCTGCCCTGACTGCAGGTCTCCATCAACACCAGATGCCATGTCATTGTATGTGTGGGGGGTGGGTGGGGAAAACTTTTAAATCTCTTCCCTGCACGGAGACCCAACCTTTTCTCTGTCGGGTCTCCGTTGTCGTTGGGGCCTAGCACCGTGGACGGGCCTCCAACAGGAACGACAGCTCAAGCCACGGAGCCTGCGGAGCTGCGGACTTACCATCGTGGAGCTGGCCGGTTCGGAGCGTGGAGAGCTGTGGTGGCGCGCGGCTGCGACCCGACTCCGGTGGATGGTGACACCGGGAGCTCGCGGGTCCCTGGTGGGAGACTGCTTTGCGGGGCACCGGCAACGGCGACTTCTCCCGCTCGAATTGCGGGGTTGAGAGTGACCTGGAGCGGGGCCTTACATCGCCCGGCACGGCTTTAAATTGCCGCGGACTTGCTAGCACTCGCCGGGGGCTTCAACATCACCCACCGGGGGCTTTGACTTTGACATCGGGAGAAGAATGGAGAGCAGGGGAGAGACAAGACTTTGCCTTCCATCACAGTGAGGAGGAGATTCACTGTGATGGATGTTTGTGTAAATTGTGTTGGTGTGTGTCTTGGTTCTTTTCTTGTATGACTGCAGAAACCAAATTTCATTTGAACCTCATGTGAGGTTCAAATGACAAATAAATGGTATTGTATTGTATATTGTATTGTATTGAACGTCCAGAGACCTATTCCCCTCTCTCCGAGGATTATGTCTTATTAAACTCAAATAGTACACATTTTAAACTGTAAAACATTACTCTCTTCTTCTTCTTCTCCTCCTGTGATAACCTCAACAATCATTTGTTGGCTATTAGTTTAGTGTTGGCAGCTGCAAACTGTATTGATTCCCCCACATTATTCACATTTTCTGGTGTAATTTCATGTAATATTCCAGTTGCAGATCCTGATGCAGCAGGTGCATTTCAGTGTTGCATTCACTGCATGCATCACCTAGCCAAGGAAAACTCAGTTCCATTTCACTCATGTTCTCTCAAGAAACAAACTTGGAACATTTTGCTTCCTGCAATTTATCCAGTCCAAAATGTGTGATATTTTGCTTTATGCACTGGAGAAAGTAGTTTGTGCTAACGCCACCGCCAGTGTACCTGTCTTGGTACACACTAACAGCATTGTCCAGTGTACGTGCTGTGGTGCACACTAATGCTATTGTCAAATATCATTGCTGTAGTGTGTGCCACGTCAGAGTTGAACTTACCTTCCATGGTGCACAGTAACGTCACCATCCAATGGACCTGCCACACAGTTCACTGTGGCTGTAACTAGTTGCACTTACTAAAGTGTAGCTGGAGCGAAGGAAAAGTACGGTCACAACCAAGCATATTTGACTTGGTGCAAACTATCACCTCAGCAAAATTTACCTGCTGTGGTGTTCACTACACATCCCCGTACCTGCTGCTGTGCAAAGAACATTACCAATTGCAGTGGCTACAATGTACTCCATGCACCCAGCCATGCGTATTGGCTGAGGGTACCAGCCCCAGTGTATACAACATCTCCATCTAGGTGTACTTACTATGGGTATACCCACCCCCAGCTGGGTATATCTATCCCCAACCTATGTAACACATCTAGTTGGATGTCTGAAGAAGGGTCTCGACCCGAAAGGTCACCCATTCCTTCTCTCCAGAGAAGCTGCCTATCCCGCTGAGTTACTCCAGCATTTTATGTCTACCTAGTCGTACGTACCTACCAACCACAATGTAATCAACAGACAGTCAAGTCCATTTTGCTGTGATGCCAGGCACAACTCACTGAACTTGCCCAGTACACTCTATGCCAACTGTCTCTATCTGCCACAATGCACTTCAGGCCCACAGTAAGACAGTGTTGAAGGAGTTCATACAGCCAAGGGGGGGGGGGGGGGGAGAGTTGGGGAAGGAGGAGGAATTGGGGAAGGAGGGGGTAGGAGAAGGAGGGGGTAGGAGAAGGAGGAGATGGGGAAGGAGGAGGGGAAGGGGGGAAGGAGGAGGAGGGGGGAGGATGAGGGGGAGTAGGGTTGCACATCCACCATGTGTACCTGTTGCCCCGCTGTTCACTCGCGCCCCCCACGCGTGGGGCTGGCCTGGGCTCTCCTCTCCGGTTTAATCCCGGTTCAGTCCATGGGCGGGCCCAGGCCTGGAGCTGGAGCTGGAGCTGCGCCGCTTCCACTGCCGGGTTACCGGGGTCAGGGTGCGGATCCCGGCAGCGCCTCCACTGGTCGGAGGAACGGGCCCGAGTCACCGGGCCCGCACCTCCACACAGAGCGCTGCCCTGCACTGCCTGCCCCAGCCCAGCACTGCCTGCCCCAGCCCAGCACTGCCTGCCCCAGCCCAGCACTGCCTTCCCCAGCCCTGCACTGCCTTCCCCAGCCCGGCACTGCACTGCCTTCCCCAGCCCAGCACTGCCTTCCCCAGCCCTGCACAGCTCTGCCTTGTATTGCTCTGCCCTGTCCTGCACAGCTCTCCCCTACCCACCCTGTTCTGTATTGCTCTGCCCAGCCCACCCTGTCCTGTATTGTAATGCCTTACACAGCACCGCACAGCTCTCCCCTGCCCACCCTGTCCTGTATTGTAATGCCTTACACAGCACCGCACAACTCTGCCCTGTCCACCCTGTCCTTTATTGCTCTGCCCTGTCCACTCAGTCCTGTATTTCCCACCCTGTCCTGTATTGTAATGCCTTACCCAGCACTGCACAGCTCTGCCCTGTCCACTCAGTCCTGTATTGCCCTGCCACGTCCTGCACAGCTCCGCTTTGCCCACCCTGTCCTCATAAGGTCATAAGGAATAGGAGTAGAATTAGGCCGACTACGCCATTCAATCATGACTGATTTAACCTCCTAACCCCAGTCTCCTGCCTTCTCCCCATAAACTCTGACACCCATATGAATCAAGAATCTGTCTATCACTATGTCCTTGACCAGCCCCAGCCCTGCCCTGCCTTCCCTTGCACTGCCCAGCTTAGCCCTACCCAGTCCTTTCCAGCTCTGCCTTTCCCAGGTTGACACAAAATGCTGGAGTAACTCAGCGGGACAGGCAACATCTCTGGAGAGAAGGAATGGGCGACGTTTCGGGTCGAGACCCTTCTTCAGACCCAGACCCGACTCACTGCTTTGCCTTTCCGAGCCCTGCCCTGTCCTTGCCCTGTCCTGTGAGGGTCCGGGACACGCTGCTGGAGCAATCCCAGGCTTGAAGCTCAGCATTTTAAACCCTGCCAGAAGTCTGCACTGGATGCAGAAAGCACCGGGAAGCCCAGATGGACTCTGCGGAGAGAAAATCACGGTTAATGATCAGTTCTGACAAAAGTTTGAGAAAATGTAAATTTCCAGATGGAGAGAAAGGATTCAGAGTAAGAGTTCAGTTGACAAAGAATCGAATATAGGAGCAAAGAGGTCCTTCTGCAATTGTACAGAGCTTTAGTGAGACTACACCTGGAGTATTGTGTGCAGTTTTGGTCCCCTAATTTGAGGAAGGACATTCTTGCTATTGAGGGAGTGCAGCGTAGGTTACAAGGTTAATTCCCGGGATGGCGGGACTGTCATATGCTGAGAGAATGGAGCAGCTGGGCTTGTACACTCTGGAGTTTAGAAGGATGAGAGGAGATCTCATTGAAACATATAAGATTGTTAAGGGTTTGGACACGCTAGAGGCAGGAAACATGTTCCCGATGTTGGGGGAGTCCAGGACCAGGGGCCACAGTTTAAGAATAAGGAGTAAGCAATTTAGAATGGAGACGAAACATAGAAACATAGAAATTAGGTGCAGGAGTAGGCCATTCGGCCCTTCGAGCCTGCACCGCCATTCAATATGATCATGGCTGATCATCCAACTCAGTATCCCGTACCTGCCTTCTCTCCATACCCTCTGATCCCCTTAGCCACAAGGGCCACATCTAACTCCCTCTTAAATATAGCCAATGAACTGGCCTTGACTACCCTCTGTGGCAGAGAGTTCCAGAGATTCACCACTCTCTGTGTGAAAAAAGTTCTTCTCATCTCGGTTATAAAGGATTTCCCCCTTATCCTTAAGCTGTGACCCCTTGTCCTGGACTTCCCCAACATCGGGTGCAATCTTCCTGCATCTAGCCTGTCCAACCCCTTAAGAATTTTATATTTCTATAAGATCCCCTCTCAATCTCCTAAATTCTAGAGAGTATAAACCAAGTCTATCCAGTCTTTCTTCATAAGACAGTCCTGACATCCCAGGAATCAGTCTGGTGAACCTTCTCTGCACTCCCTCTAGGGCAATAATGTCCTTCCTCAGATTTGGAGACCAAAACTGTACGCAATACTCCAGGTGTGGTCTCACCAAGACCCTGTACAACTGCAGTAGAACCTCCCTGCTCCTATACTCAAATCCTTTTGCTATGAAAGCTAACATGCCATTTGCTTTCTTCACTGCCTGCTGCACCTGCATGCCTACTTTCAATGACTGGTGTACCATGACACCCAGGTCTCGCTGCATCTCCCCTTTTCCTAGTCGGCCACCATTTAGATAATAGTCTGCTTTCCTGTTTTTGCCACCAAAATGGATAACCTCACATTTATCCACATTATACTGCATCTGCCAAACATTTGCCCACTCACCCAGCCTATCCAAGTTACCTTGCAGTCTCCTAGCATCCTCCTCACAGCTAACACTGCCCCCCAGCTTAGTGTCATCCGCAAACTTGGAGATATTGCCTTCAATTCCCTCATCCAGATCATTAATATATATTGTAAATAGCTGGGGTCCCAGCACTGAGCCTTGCGGTACCCCACTAGTCACTGCCTGCCATTGTGAAAAGGACCCGTTTACTCCTACTCTTTGCTTCCTGTTTGCCAGCCAGTTCTCTATCCACATCAATACTGAACCCCCAATGCCGTGTGCTTTAAGTTTGTATATTAATCTCTTATGTGGGACATTGTCGAAAGCCTTCTGGAAGTCCAGATACACCACATCCACTGGTTCTCCCCTATCCACGCTACTAGTTACATCCTCGAAAAATTCTATAAGATTCGTCAGACATGATTTACCTTTTGTAAATCCATGCTGACTTTGTCCAATGATTTCACCACTTCCCCAATGTGCTGCTATCCCATCTTTAATAACTGACTCTAGCAGTTTCCCCACTACCGATGTTAGACTAACTGGTCTGTAATTCCCCGTTTTCTCTCTCCCTCCCTTCTTAAAAAGTGGGGTTACGTTTGCTACCCGCCAATCCTCAGGAACTACTCCAGAATCTAAAGAGTTTTGAAAGATTATTACTAATGCATCCACTATTTCTGGAGCTACTTCCTTAAGTACTCTGGGATGCAGCCTATCTGGCCCTGGGGATTTATCGGCCTTTAATCCATTCAATTTACCCAACACCACTTCCCGGCTAACCTGGATTTCACTCAATTCCTCCAACTCCTTTGACGAAGAAACACTTTTTCTCACAGAGAGTGGTGAGTGTGGAATTCTCTGCCTCAGAGGGCGGTGGAGGCAAGTTCTCTGGATACTTTCAAGAGAGAGCTAGATAGGGGTCTTAAAAATAGATCCAGGTGTCAGGGGATATGGGGAGAAGGCAGAAACGGGGTACTGATTGGGGATGATCAGCCATGATCACATCGAATGGCTTGAAGGGCTGAATGGCCTACTCCTGCATCCGTTGTCTATTGTCTATTGTCTATTGAGATATATGAAAATATGAGCGATATAGATAAAGTAGACCTTAGAAAACTTTTCTCTGTATCAGAGGTGAATACGTGGTAAAAGTAGAGTCACGGGAGTATTTAAAAAGTGTCTCGACAACCATTTGAATTGCCTAGTTATTGAAGGTTAAGATGCCAAGTGCTGGAAATGGGATTAATATGAATAGGTTCCTACCGGTGGGGTGAATGTAATGCACTAAATGACCTGTTTGCACACAGCAAGACTCTACAACTCAACTGATGGTCAAAATTTGGAAAACCCTTTTGAAAAAGGCAATTGATCCGAGGCTGTTTTGAGACTGATAGATTTTGTCCACTAGAAGTTACCAGGGTTCATGGAAAACACAGCAGCTATATTAATTTAGGTCACAATTTTCCATAATCTCATTGAACAGTAGATCAGCTCAAGAGGGTTATGTTGTTCCCTTATTCAATAATTATCATTTTTTATTAAATTAATTTCAGTGAAAATTGGCTGATCATTGTTGATGAAGGAAATGTCTGGAATGAACATTAAATAATTTGGTCAGAATAAGGAGCTTCAGAGTAAAAGGAAGACTTTTCACATCACTTTGCAGTTTCTTAGAACGTCAGCAGGTGGCATCTGGTGATTAGTTCTTGGACCTCTGACAACTGGAGTTTAGAGTTTAGTTTATTATTGTCACATGTACCAAGCTGCAGTGAAAAGCGTTTTTGTTGTGTGCTATCTATCAGTGATGATGACTACAATCAAGCCCTCCACAGTGTACTGATACAGGATAAAGGGAACACTGTTTAATGCAAGATAAAGGCCAGTAAAGTCCAAATAAAGATAGTCCGAAGGTCTCCAATGAGGTAGATGGTAGGGGTGACATTTTGGGTCGAGCCCTTCTTCAGACTGATTCCTTCTCTCCAGAGATGCTGCCTGTCCTTGAGTTAATCCAGCTTGTTTCTTCAGTTTAAACCAGCATCTGCAGTTCCTTCCTACACAGGTAGATGGTAGATCAGGACCACCCTCTGGATGGTGAAAGGATGAATCAGTTGTCTAATAACAGCTGGGAAGAAACTGTCCTTAAATCTGGAGGTGTGCATTTTCAAACTTCTGTACCTCTTGCCTGATGGGAGAGGGAAGAAGAGGAGACTACGGTGAGACTTGTCCTTGATTAAGCTGGTGGGCTTGCAGAGGCAGCATGAGGTGTAGATGGAGTAAATGGAAGGGAGGATGGTTTGCATGATTCTCTGGGCTACATCCACAACTCTCTGCAATGTCTTGTGGTCTTGGATGGAGCTGTTCCCAAACCATGCTGTGATACATTCTGATAAAACGCTTTCTAAGTTGCATCTGTAGAAGTTGGTGAGAGTTATTGGGGACATGTCAAACTTCCTAAGCCTTCTGAGGAAGTAGGGCCATTGGTGTGCTTTCTTGGCCATTGCTTCGATATGGTTGGTCCAGGACAAGGTGCTGGTGATAATTTACTCCTAAGAACTTGAAGCATTCAACCATCTCTGCTTCGGCGCCATCAATGTATACCGGGGTAAATAATACCGCTTTGCTTCCTGAAGTCTATTGCAATCTTCTTTGTCTTGCTGACTTGTGGGAGTGGTTGTTTTGGCAACTAGTTGGGGCTCATGTTGTCGACCTCCCCGTGGTGAGCCCTGTCAACTGACCTCAGTCAGGCGAACGACAACAAACAGAGGCAGCAGCAGCGCTGCAGCTTGGCGTCAACCCAGAGCATGTGCCCTTTTTAGGGCGGGCTCCCAAGGATGTCGAACCGGATGGCATCACCTTGCTGCGGACTTCTGCTGCCTCAAACGCAAAAAGAAGAAGGCAACTGGTTAATAGGTTCTAAATATCCTTCTTGTAGTCCATCTCATCATTATTGGATATCCAACCCATTATGGTGGTGTCTGCAAATTGTAAATTGGGTTTGAATTTTTTTACGACATAGTCATGATTGTATAAGGGGTATAGATAGGGGTGGAGAGCACATCCCTACAGGGCACCAGTGTTGAGGATTATCGTAGAGGATGATTTGTCACCAGTCTTCACTAAGTGTGGTCTATTGGTCAAAAAGTCAAGGACCATTGCAGAGGTGTGCTTACTCCAAAATCGCTGAGTTTGGAGATGAGCTTAGTAAGGATAATGGCAATTAAAGCAGAGCTGTAGTCTATGAATAGAAGTATGACGTATGTGTGTCTCTTATTCAGGTATTCCAGAGATGAGTGTGGATGATGGTGGATATCAGGTTCACTGGACGGTAGGCATTAAGGCATGTAATCTTGCTTTTCTTCGACACTGGGATGATAGTGGACTTGAAGCAGGTGACTACCTCAGACTAGAGTAGGGACAGATTACAGATGTCTGTGAACATTCCTGTTAGTTGGTTTGCGAAATCCTAAGGACGCAGCCAGGGACTCCATCCGGGCCAGTTGCTTTCCGAGAATTCACCCTCAGGAAGGCAAATCTAACTTCTGCAACAATGACCCTGACAAAAGGCACGCTCGTGTCTGACAGGATGGATGTCATTGTCCTGTTGACATTCTGCTTCAAATGAGCATAGAATGTGTTAATTTCATCAGATAGGGGTGCACTATCCCCAGCGATTTTACCTGACTTTGCTTTGCAGCCATTTATAGTATTCAGGCATTGCCACAGTCTGCAGGTGTCTGAAATATTATGGAATTATTATACTGGGACTCAATTCAATGGGTCCAAGCCAATGTTACGGTGGTCATGGTGGATTTCAATATGCAGGTATACTGGGAAAATCAGATTGGTACTAGATCGCAAGAGAGGAAATTTGCAAAGATTAGTGGGAAGCTGATGGATTGGGTACTTTTAAAACAAAGGTAACAAAAAAAACAATAGGGGGAGAAAAGATGAAATATGAAAGTAAGCTAGCCATTAATATGAAAAAGAATAATGATAGTTTCTTCGGGTATATAAAGGGTAAGAAAGAGACAAGAGAGGATATTGGACCGCTTGGAAATTTAAGCTGGAGAAGTGTAAATGGGGAATAAAGAAATGGCAGAGCAATTGAATATTTTTTTTCCATCAGTCTTCACTGTAAAAGACACCAGCAAAGTGCCGGAAACTCAAGAGAGTTATGGGGTGGAAGTTAGTGGAGTGTCTATAACTAAAGAGAAGGTGCTTGGGATGCTGAAAGGTCTGAAGGTGGATGTCACCTGGACTGCACACAGTTCTGAAAGAGATGGCTTTAAAGATTATGGAGGTAATAGTGATCTTTCAAGAATCACTAGAGTCAGGGGTGGTTCCAGGTGATTGGAACATTGCAAATATTACTACGGTGTATATAAATGATTTGGATGAGGACATTGAAGAAAATAATTTGGATGAGGGAACTTTCTGGCCAAGTTTGCAGATGATATGGAGATAAGTGGAGGGGCAGGTTGTGTAGGGAAAGCAGGGACTCTGCAGAAGGACTTGGACAGGTTGGGAGAGTGGGCTGAGAAGTGGCAGATGGAACACAGCGTAGCAAAATGTGGAGTCATCCATTTTGGCAGTAGGAATAAAGGTGTTTGCTGTTTTCTAAATGTGGGGAGAATTCAGAAATTGAAGGTGCAAAGGGACTTGGGAGTGCTGGTCCAAGATACCCAAAAAGTTAATTTGCAAGTTGAATCGGTAGTTAGGAAGGCGAATGCAATGCTCGCATTTGTTTCGAGAGGGCTAAAATACACAAACAGGGATGTAATGCTGAGGCTTGATAAGGCACTGGTCAGTCTGCATTTGGAGTACTGTGAGTAGTTTTGGGCCCCATATCTCAAGAAGGATCTGCTGGCATTGGAGAGGGTCCAGAGAAGGTTTACGAGAATGATCCCAGGAATGATTGGTTTAACATATGATGAGCGTTTGAAGGCACAGGGCATGTACTCGCTGGAGTTTAGAATTATGAGGGGGGACCTCATTGAAATTTACCGAATAGTGAAAGGCCTGGATAGAGTGAATCTGGGGAGGATGTTGCTACTAGTGGGAGTCTACGACCTCAGAATAAAAGAGTGTACCTTTAGAAAGGAGATTAAAATAAATTTTTGGTCAGATGATGGTGAATCTGTGGAGTTTAATACATATTTTTAAGGCGTAGGTTGACAGAATTTGGATGTAAGGGTGTCAGGGGTTATGAGGGGAAGGCAGGAGAATGGGTTGAGAGGGATAGATAGATAGATAGATAGATAGATAGATCAGCCATGATTAAATGGTGGAGTAGACTTGATGGGCCAAATGGCCTTATTCTGCTCCTGAAACTGAAACACCAGATCTGTTCAGCGTGTAATATATTAAGTGCAGTGTTAGTGATGGATTATCATACTGCTAATGTTATCACCTGCTTGAGGTAGCAGTTTGGCTAATACTACAGGTATTGCACACCTAGAAGGAGGTGGACACATTACATCACTGGTGTGATATCATATAGTCATCATGAGTTACAGAGCTATAGGGCACAGAAACAAGCCCTTCAGCCCAATGTGTCCATGCCGACCAAGATGTTTATGATAATCCCACTTTCCTGCATATGGCCCATAATCCCTCTATTCCTTTTTTATCCATGTACCTGTCAAAATGCTTTTTAAACAATTATCATTGGTACTGCCTCATTTTTCTGGCATATTAAATATGGATCTGCTTCCTGTAGCAGTTCTTGAATAAAGTTAAATAAATAAATAAATAACAAGAAAAGCTCTTAGATAAAATAAAAATCCTAATATTAGTGCAAAACTAAACAAAGGCCTGAATTCCTTAGTGAACCAAGACAGTTCACAGATTGAAGTCTAGCTGATGTTTGTAGTGTTCAATAGCCTGTTGTTTGTTGGGAAGAAGCTGTTCCTGAACCTGGGAGTCACGGTTTTCTGACTCCCATACCTTCTCTATGGCAGGAGTGAAGTAAGAGTGTGGCCAGTGTGGTGTGGATCTTTGATGATGCTGTCTGCCTTTTTGGGGCATTGCCTTCTGCAGATTATTTTGTTGATGGGGAGGTCAGTCAGTGCCTATGATGGACTGGGCAGCGTCCACCACTTTTTGTAATCTCCTTCATTCCTTGGCATTTGAGTTGCTGAACCAGGCGGCGATGCAACCAGTCAATATGATCTCTACCGTACACCTGTAGAAGTTCAAGAGATTATACGATGCCATACAAAATATCCTCAATCTTCTCAGGAAGTAGAGGCATTGAATGGCTTTCTTTATGAGTGTGCTGGTTCCAGGACAGATCTCCAGAGATATGCATGCCCAGGAACTTGAAGTTGTTGACTCTCTCCATCCTCGACCCATCAATGAAATCAGGTTTGTTGGAATCATTGGCTTTCCTCATATTAAATCAACTATCAGGTCCTTGGTCTTACTGATATTAGGAAAGAGGTTGTTGGTCTTGCACCATTCAATCAGATGATTGATCTCCCTCCTATACACTCTGACCATTCATTAACCAGAATTCATCCAACAACAGTGGTGTCACTGCGAATTTAAAGATGGAGTTGGAACTTTGTCCGTCTACACAGTCATGGGAATACAGTGAGTAGAACAGGGGACTGACCACACACCCTTGAGGAGCTCCTGTGCTGATGGTTATTGAGGAGGACATGCTGTTGCCAATTCGTACCAATTCTGTTCAGTTGATGAGGAAGTTGAGGATCCAGTTGCAATGGGATGCACAGAGACCCAATCATTCAGCTTTGTAACAAGAATGGAAGGGATGATTGTATTGAACGTCGAGTGGTAGTCTTTTTTAATTTTTCAACAATCTTGTTGAACTGCAGTGGTGCATTTCAGCTTAAGGTATTGCTGCTGAGACTGCTCCATGAAGCAGAGCAGTTTACTTGCGGCAACTGAGACTCAGGTGTTAGAAACTGAGGTTTGCCCCTGGATTAGCCTAGTGGCATAAAGCAGATCTAAGGGCTTTTCTTTGCATTATATCTGATGATCAGACAGGTCGAAACAGTTGAAATGGATCTAAATATTAAAAATATTTAATATTTAAAAACACATTTTGCACATAGAAATTAATGTTAAAAAGTTAATTAAAGTAAGGAGAAAAAGCAAAATACTTTTCATCACTTAACTTTCCCATCAGAGTTAACTGTAGAAACATAGAAAATAAGTGCAGTAGTAGGCCATTCAGCCCTTTGAGTCAGCACTGCCATTCAATATGGTCATGGCTGATCATCCAAAATCAGTACCCTGTTCCTGCTTTTTCCCCATATCCCTTGATTCCGTTAGCCCTAAGAGCTAAATCTAACTATCTCTTGAAAACATTCATTGAATTGGCCTCCACTGCCTTCTGTGGCGGAGAATTCCACAGATTCACAACTCTCTGGGTGAATAAGCTTGTCCTCATCTCAGTCCTTATTCTTAAACTGTGACCCCTGGTTCCGGACTCCCCCAACATTGGGAACATTTTTCCTACATCTAGCCTGTCGAATCCCTTAAGAATTTTATATGTTTCTTTAATATATCCTCTCATCCTTCAAATTTCCAGTGAATACAAGCTCAGTCGACCCATTCTTTCATCATATGTCAGTCCCGCCATCCTGGGAATTAACCTGGTGAAACTATGCTGCATTCCCTCAATAGCAAGATGGGGTTGGTGACCCCATTGCAATGAATGAGACGTTGCTAGATGCAATGGCATAATGACGAGGGATTGGATAACCACCTTATCCAGCCTTTTCTTTGGCTGACTGGGAACCACCAGAGAGTTCATGGTGAATCCAGGGTGGAGCACGGGATCAGCTGTCCTGGCATGGCTGAATGTCAGGAAATGCTAACAGATGTACTCTGGAACAGCCAGCTCACATTCAGCTTGATCCTGACAATCAGTGTCAAAGCGGGGAACGTGTAGTCCAGGAGCTTTAACAAAGCCTTAACACATCCTTAAAACTGCATGATGAATTGCCTTCAGTTTCTTTGAAACAGTTCTTAATCTCTGGCAAAAGTATTTCAACTGTAATTGCATTAAGATTAGCATCCAGGTGCAGTAGCTTCTGAAGTACAAAAAGATGTGTTTGATTTGGAGCAAAAAGTAAATAGCTAGATGAACTGGACATTTCTGTTCACAGATGTGGCCTGACCCGCTGAGTTCCTCCAGCATTTTGCTTTTGCTCAAGATTCCAGCATCTGCAGTCCCTTGTGGCTGGGCGGTGTTGTTTCTATCCTGACTTGGATTAGTTTAGCTCTTTCTATCTGAATTTTGCAAAAACATCATTGCATCCTTTTGGGTAATGGTGCTTCCTGCAAGCCTTAAATCACTACTTTCATGTGAGCGTTCCTTCTCTTTCACCTAATATTTTAAATATTTTTACCCATTCATCAAATATCTATAACTTTTTTTTTTATCATTTCTTGTTTGCCATCTCTAATATATGAGGTGTATTGTTGCCATTCAACTGTGCCCAGTTTTTATTATTTAAGCACTTTTCAGTTCACTCTACTTGTCAGGGTATCGCATAATTTCTTCCTTAGCCTTGGAATATTATATATTAAATGCCCAACAGATAAACTAATGTAGTTCAAGCAAATAACATGGACTATCTTTTAACTTTCACTCCATCAGATTGCCATTTATTTGTGAATACTTTTAGATGTAGTTCAAATTGGTTTTGACTGAGCATAATGCCATTGCTCTGAATCTGGGCAGCAAACTGCATCTCTCTGGAATCGTCTGGAAGTACAGTAACAAAGACAACTAAGAGGGTTTCAGCAACAAATAAACATGAAATAAACTAACAAGGTGGAAACTGGCATTCTGAATGATTGTGCTAACTAAACTTTCCTCAATTGCTAACTAAATCCTGATGGTCAAAAATGACACCAATTACCTTATCCATTAGCTAATGCTGATAAAACTCTCAGGGGATAGATAACTGGCCCTATCAGGCATACGTCAGATATTCTGTGCGTTAATTACATTGCTGTTCAATAATTACAATGTGTCAGAAATAGCATTGTCAGACCTGTGCAAAGTTTGACCATGTGCTGCTGTAACTTTCTTTCTATTATCATAAATAATTTGATGACAGTTGTTATACCGAATAATCTTATTACCACAGCGTTAGAATGACATTAATTTAGATACTGTTGTGATATAAAAAGCATTGCTAAATAGCTTCTTGTTTAACATCTAAAAATTGCTCGACATAAGCTTGAAACTCACTACAAAACACAGCTACAACAACTTTTATTTATATAGCTATTTTAATATAGCAGATTCAGGTATTATATCAGAGTAATTCACTATACGATACCCTGGCATTCGTTTGGAAATGTATTATCCTGCTGTTTGCATCATTTGTTAATCATTTCTTATCTGCATCACCAGAAACCCATTTGCGTCTTCTTTCATTAAGTAGTTATCTATGTTATCATAATGAAAGTGGTGCACTCATTCCTTATTGTATCCAACTTGTACTTTCTGAAATAATGCTGATTCATAGTCATAGAGTGATACTGTGTGGAAACAGGCCCTTTGTCCGAACTTACCCACACCGGCCAAAAGGTCTCAGCTATACCAGTCCCACCTGCCTGAGTTTGGTCCATATCCCTCCAAAGCTGTCTTATCTGTGTACCTATCTAACTGCTTCCTAAATGTTGGGATAATCCCTGCCTCAACTACCTCCTCTGGCAACATGTTCCATACACCTACCATCCTTTGTGTGAAAAAGTTACCCCTCAGATTCGTATTCAATCTTTTCCCCTTTACCTTTAACTTATGTCCTCTGGTCCTTGATTCACCTACTCCGGCCAAGAGACTCTGTGCATCCACCGAATCTATTCCTCTCATCATTTAATATACTTCAATAAGATCATTCCTCATCCTCCTGCGCTCCAAGGAATAGAGTCCCAGCCTACACAACCTCTCCCTATAGCTCAGACCTTCTAACCCTGGCAACATTCTTGTAAATCTTCTCTGTACCCTTTCCAGCTTGACAACATCTTTCCTGTAACATGCTGAACATTCCAGAGGTGACAATCAGTGGTTTGAATACAACTATGGTAGAATCAGACCGTTATTAACCTGACAACATAATAAAATAACTACAAACAAAACAATTATATTTATGTGATACCTCTCAAGTGATTTGCACGTCTATGGTGGTTAAAATAATTTGAAAATGAGGAGATGTAGTTATACGTAAATGTATGTGATAATAACCCGCAAGCAGGGTTAGAGAGAAGAGTATTAGCCTCCAGGTGAAGATATTTACTGATAATCTATTCTCTATCTTATTCTCTTCATAATGGAATAAAATAGTAAGATTAAACGAGAACTTACCAGTTTGAAGTTTGATCTTGATTTTATGAGGAGTTACGATGAGCGATTACGTGAAGAAGGGCCGTCCGTCTGTGTGCGCGTCAATCTTCAAAGCAGCGGTGTTAAATCACAGATAAAAAGAAGACCTGAGAATAGTAAGATTGTGAAGAAACTAGAACTTACATATGACCTTGATAGTATGAGGGTGGGAGCGGTGGGCACGTAATCACTCATCGTAACTCCTCATAAAATCAAGATCAAACTTCAAACTGGTAAGTTCTTGTTTAATCTTACTATTTTACTTCGGAGTCACGTAAGTGACTACGTGAAGATTTCAAAGCTCTGTGATTTTACGCCGGTTACGAATCCAGGCGTCACACACTGAATGGATTGACCATGGAAGCGTGTAATCATTAAAGCATTCAGACATTACGTAGTTAAGTAAAGAAACTGATGCTTTAAATGAAAGAAAAGTTTTTTAAAAAGTTACCCCTCCCAATCTTGGGGGGGAAACTAAGGGACAGAACTTAAAATGGTACGTGCAAACACCCCCAATCCGGTTATGGGTTTGTTATAAAACCGGTGGACCGTTATTTCATTCGTCCATCCTGCAGCCACTAGGATGTCGTCAAGGGGCACGTCCATAGCTCTTGCTGCCGACGTAGATGCAGCCCTGGTGGAGTGAGATTTAACCATATAAATGTTTACTCCTGCTACCGCCATTACCCCTTTTGACCATCTGGAGATGGTTTGAGTTGACACCTTTTGGTGTGGTTTTTTTATGGCTGATGAGGACCAATTGTTCTGAGCCTCTGAGGTTCTCCGTAACTCTCAGATAGTGGTGTTAGTATGTTACCAACCACACAACCGTTGGTCCTCTGGATATGCCAAGAACTGGATCTCCATCCCTGGCATTCCTGGCCTGCTCTGTTTTGTCAGGTTCCTGATTAGGAATGTTATGTTGTTCATATTGGTGGTTATGTAGTCCAACCGTAGCTTTTGCAGTGTCTGGACTCTTTGTCAGCATACCACCTTCAGGGTTATTTATAGGCGGTCCCACTGTCAAAGTAGGGTTTGTACTACGCTCACATCCCATGTGTCAGTGTACCTTGGCCTTGGAGGTCTTAAATTGTAAATTCCCTTTATGAATTTTGTTGTAAAGGGGTGCGTTCCTATCGAACTGTGCCCTGCTTCCGGCATCAGATTGGAGGAGAGTGCGCCTCTGGCACTATAGATGCACTATAACTTAGTTTATAGTTATAGTAAGGTTGATAGGAACTCCAAGACATCCGTTATCCGAACTGTGTTGTATTTGTTCGGACAGTCCTATGCCTTGAAATGGCCTCCTCAGAATCTGCAGACCAACAAGTTATACGTTCATGTAGTGGATGATTGCTCCCTGTAACTGGGTTCACTAGGAGGTCCCTGCTCTTGGGTACAGCCATTACTGGCTGGACTATAATTCCCAAAATTTTTGGGGACCAGGCTTGAGTAGGCCAATCTGGCACTACCAAAATGCCTGTGGCTTAGTCTTGCCTGATTTTTGTCAAGCATCGGTTTGTGAGACAAATTGGCGGAAAGCATACATAAACATTCCTCCCCAATTGAGGGAGAAAGCATCGACTGCCTTGCTCCTGGATCCAGCTCGCAGGACACATATCTGGGTAACTAATGGTTTGTCTAGATGCAAACGGATCAACATCTTTTTTTTTGAAATGTTTTTATATGGATATATTTTTACCTTTTCTTATATATTTAAAATTGCTCTTGTGAACCGCACTGTGGGATTGACTTTTAAATTTCGTTGTACCATGTGCAATGACAATAAAGAGATTCATTCATTCATTCATCTGGTATGCCAAATCGTGTAGTTATTTTGTTAAATACTGTCTGATTCAACATCCATTCTGTGTTGTTATTAAACATTCGTGATCCAGCATCTGTCACCGTGTTATATCTACCTCGTAGATTTCCCAAATATTCCTCTCGATACACCAGTGCCAAATGAGGTTCGACAATCTGTCGTAAGATACAGATTTTACACCACCCTTGTTAATGGATATATGCCACTGCAGTGGTGTTATCAATCTGAATTTGAACAAGCACCGGTTGCATATCGCTACAGAGAACCTTGAGTCCATATTGTGCCCCCAACAATTCTGGGTAATTGATTCCATGTGTTGGGGAATTACAGACTCCTGCTCATTCCATCTGCCCCCACAGCTTTAGACTGTGTTGGTGTCTCCCCATCCTTAGCCGCTTGCATAGGTCTGAAGAACCCTCGATGACTTTCGAGCAAAATTTCCCTGAGCTGTCTCCCATTCGTTATCCACCATAGTTATTCAACAATGGCCTCTGCTGGCAATCCATAGTTTGCCAATTCGGCCAGTGTGTAATCTGAGTGTTCGTTCCTTTGCTTGCTGTAAGTTCTGGTAATGCAAAGGCCCGTACTGCTGGGAATGCAGCTACTATTTGCCAATTACACTCGCTGTTTGCCTGATAGTTGGCTAGAATTTGAGTATCAGGTCATTGCAGGCTTAATTAATATTGCCGTTTGCCCCTAGGCAAAGTCACCAACATATTTACTGTTTTTGATAGTAAATTCTAGGTAATCAATTACCCTTGTAGGTGTCAATTTTGATTTAACTGGATGGATGAGGTAACCAATTCTTTCAAACAGGGTTTTGGTTTGCTTGACTGATGCTTCTGCCAATTCTTGGTGACTCCAAAATGAAAATGTCCTCCAAATATGCCATTACTATGTGGGTTTGAGACCTTTGTAGTCCCAGAATTGGTTTCCGTAGTTTAGTCAATAGTCTAGGAGCTGATGTCAACTCATTTGGCAGAGCCATGCCATTCAGTTAAACTTCAAATATCTCCTGTTCTTAATGAATAGACACTGAATAGTATGCATCTTTGAGGTCGATGCATGCCATGTGACCATTTTATAGGAAGCTCCTATAAAACAGTAGTTAGACCGTAACAAAAAATTGCTGTTTCTAAAAGTCTGTACTGCACAAATGAGTTAAACCTGGATGAAGTGACATCCTCCATCTGTCACCTGTCCTGGAAGGCAATCCTGCCCAAAATACTGGGCCTGCCTTGAAGACAATTCCGGTCCGAGTTCCAAGTCTGCTTGGAACCTATGTATGTTGTGCAGTAAAAAATAATCACATGTTGTTATCTGTTTTTTAAAACCAGATCTGAAATTCATGTTATTGTCATTTTGAACAAAAACACAAGAGTAAAATTACCAACATGTAACTGGTCCACAATCCCTTGTTTCAGTAAACCCAGACCCACCTACCTCCATGGCTACCGGTGGTCTTCTGGTAAGCCCAAAGGCCCCTGATGCGGATTCCTTTTCTCTCCTTGATTGGGAGTAGGACTGGTAGGAAGTGTGGATTCCATGTTTCTCCTGACCTCTGCTTGGGTCTTGGTCTGAAAACCTTATCATACTGAGCCTGCCTTGTCGGACAATTCTGGCCATAATTCTGAGTCTGCCTTGAAAGACGACTCTGATCATATTTCCGTGCCCAGCTTTCAAGCTACCACCGGCTTCAGTGAACTGCTTACCCCCTATGGAGGTGTGGGGTGTGTTGTCGCCTACTGATGAAGTTTGCTTGTCGTTGGTACCTTGATTGGTCCGACAACTTTTGCTTCCTTCTTCTGGTCTTACCTGAAGAGAGGATTGATTCGGCGGCTGCTTTCTCCAAAGTCACCCTGATAGCGCTGTCCCCTTGCCGGCATTTGTGCGGATATTCTGCCAACTGCTGTCTCTTGAGGCCATATGCATGTGCTTCAGTATGTTCATACTTTAATTCGAGATCAGTTACCTACTGATCTCGAAACCAACTTTCGTTTGAACGTTATGTGAGGTTCAAATGACAAATAAATGGTATTGTATAGTATTGTAATTCGAGATCAGTTTCCTACTGATCACTCACACTCCCCTCCATTGAGAGTGAGATTTGTAGGTAGCCCTGAAAACAGGTGCTGCCGCAGACATTGGGTTGCCCCATTATGCGAGGCTCCCGGTACTGCCTGCTGCTGTAGGCCCCGGGCTGACACAGCTCTCTCCTTAGAGCAGGTCATTGTTGGAGCAACTTCTCCAAAAAGTTGCTCCTATGTGGGAGAGTCGTCCTCAGACGCTCTCCGTTGAGGGAGGGTATCCCTTTCCCTCCCCGGACTCTTCTGAGTCAACGAGTTGTTTGACTTGCGGGTGGATTTTCCCGTACTGCAGGACCACCAATGGAGCACTCCTCCTGCAACAAGTCTCCTGTCGGTTCAGCTGCCGGCGCTAAATGTCGGGAAACACCGTTGCCCGCTACTGGGAAATGCTGCGGTCTTCGGCAGCTGACTTCCCCGCGGACCGTATCCTCGACATCTGGGCCCTGAAATTACAAAAAGTTTCAAGCCCGAAAGAACGCAGGTAAGTGATTCAACTTTCCTTACCTGCCCATCCTAACGGCCTGGGAGGACGCAGTGCCTCTGCCAGTCCGTCGCGCGTTGCGTTCAGACGTAATGACGCGCACGCAGACGGACGGCCCTTCTTCACTCCGAAGTAAAATGAAAGCTTTCTTTTCATTCATTGTTGACGTTAATCAGCTCAATGTAAATTTAGTATATAGATAGTATGTAAATAACTCGTTCTAAGCTTCCCCCCTAGTCTAGTTTCAGTCAATAAAATACTGAGTCACGCACTTGTGCAACTAATCTTTATTTCGGAAAAACACAATAACAGTTCCCACTACTATACCTAACCACCACGGGTTCGATCCTCGTATCTGCCTGGCCAAGCCCTCCTAGCCTCGTTCAAGCAGACACTCCAGAAGGTCACGCAGTCCTAAGAATTCTCCCAGAAGATCGACACAGAACCTCATTGGAGCGGCCTTTTATAAGTCCCCGAACCTTGAGGGGCCGAACCACATGGGGGTGGTCTCTTTAAAGTCCAATAACAGATATCGATTAACACATTACATAATACACATTTCCATAACCCAATAATACAGTAATCAACACATTGTATTCAAACAGAGTTTCTGGAAGAAAGCAAACAAGAATAAACATTGAAACATGTGCCCTGTGATTCACGCAGTTTCTCCAAGACTCAACTTCTGATCCTTTCCTCACCCAATTCTTCACTAAGATATAGTCTCCAGGTTTTACTTTAATGGGAGTTACTAATGAAGGCATATCATCATAGGCTGCTCTCACTCCACAATGTAAATCCCTTAAGGCTCTGGTCAAGGCTGAGATGTAGTCATATGGTGGAAATTAACTATTTTCATTGCATTCTGGTTCCAAGGGGTTTTTAACGGCCTGCCGTAAATAATTTCAGCTGTGTTTAATCTAGATTTCCCTGCAAGCGTGACTCTCATCTGAAATAGTGCTATTGGGAGTAATTTAATCCATCCGAGTCCAGTCTCCACCTTTAATTTGGCTAATTTAGTTTCAAGGGTCTGGTTTGCCCTTTCTACAAGTTCATCAGCCTGTGGTCAATAAGCACAGTGTAATTGTTGCTGGATCCCCAGCTGTTCACAAAACTCTTTATTGATTTGTCCAATAAAGTGTGGACCATTATCTGAGCTAAGTCGAATGGGAATGCTGAATCTAGGGACAATTTCTCTCATTAGCACCTTGACAACAGTAGCAGCTTTATGTCAAGGGTCAGGCATGTTTCGATGCACTGGCTGAATACATTGACTATCACAAGAACTTATTTATATCCTTGGCATTTTTCTAGTTCAATATAGTCCATTAGCAATGTCGCAAAAGGACCCTTAGGCAATGGGGTTTTCCCTCCTTCACACCCTACTCCTTTCACTGGATTGTATTTCTGGCAGACCAGACATTTACTGCTTACCTTCTGAGCAAATATTGTAATTTTGGATGCCACCAAGTAGCCAATATAGTGTCCTCTACTGCCCTTGCACCGCAATAGTTTGCATAGTGCATACAGCTAATGAGTTGGTGGGAAGGCAATTTAATAAGATGGCACAATATTGAGGGGAATTTACTCCATTTCTGTAATTTAAGTCACCCGATTGGTCAATATATAATTCAGAGAAACACTCTAAAAATTCATCTGCTCCTTCTCCCCTTTTTGGTCTTACATCTAGTATTCTGGCCAAATCGATTGGTTTTTGAAGGGTGTTTGCAAGGGTTGTTAAAACAACCTATTCCCTTGCACCATTGTCCGCTATTATATTTGCGAGAGCTTCATGTGACGGATGCCGTAAATTCGTTAGGAATCGGGTGTGCTCACTTGGGGTAATTATTTGCTGGATCACCGCCCATAAATCTCGGGAATCTGCGTATAAACACGCATTGTAGTTCTAAGTGATCCACAAAGAAGCGGGTGACTTTCTATGATCGGGTATCTGCCTTAAAATAGCCATCATCTCATTAGGCTTCCATGGGGAATAGACTCTAATTGTACGGGGATTATTTGCACTCACTGCATTGGTTGGATCAAAAGAAACAATACGCATTTCCCTTACATGGGAACAGTCTAAGGGTTTTTTGTATAGTTTCAAGATCTACCTTGGCTTCTTCAATGGTTGTCTCACCCCCAGATGTATCTTCCCCTTCACCAGGGGGTTCATGGTATCTTCTAAATGATGTCTTTCCTTCTCTAATTGCTTGTCCAATTTGTCTAGGGGTACGCTCTTCTTTCTCCTTAACTAATTGAGTTATTTTTCTAGATTGGTTTCTGGTAGCATGTACTCTAGGACTATCTGTAATCAATGGAGCGGTGGGGTTTAAGGAAGTCTGTGCCATGGAATCTAATTGTCTATTCCGTTCACAAGTTCCACAGTGTGCATCCGAGGTATTGGGATTGTAAGGTGAATAAGATGGGGAATGTGAATTCCTAATTTTAACACTTTCCCAATCTTCTAAATAATCATCGTCATTCCTCTTGTAACCAGTGCCAACCATCAGATCCTCACGCTTTAATCTTATGGATGCCAGTTTCTCTGTGGAAGATTTTCTTTTCCCCTTATCTTTAATACTCTCAGGCTCCTCCCTTAGGCTACCTGGAGGTTCAAATGCTTCATTATCCTCTAATTTTATCCCCCGCTTTAGAGTTGCTTCCTTCCAACTTGCCATTGTTTCCACCGCTCCACTTGCTTTCTGTTCCTCGTTATAATTTTTCCCCAATTCAATTAATTATTTTGCCTCTGCACTACCGCTGCTTTGCCAGACAATCTGCTCAATGTATTTCAATCCCTTTTACTGTATCTATGCCCCCTTTGGGCCAAAATTCGCTCCCTAATTCTCTATTTAATACTCCGGAAAGTATTCTCAATTGGTCAGCTTTTTGTGGAATTTCACTGCATATTTCTTGTAACGGACTTTCCGAGTCAGCAGTCATATCTTTATTTACGTGGTTCCACATTCTATTGAATATGGAAGCAACTCTCAAGCTACTTGCACCTCTTAACAATTTTCCCCTTTCTAATTTCGAATTTACCAAAGTCGTCTTTAAACAATATTCAAAAATTAAGGTGCTCCAGGAAACAACCAACCACAATCACACACATTCTTGCAACCCGTTTCCTATCTCCGACCTTAATCTAAGCACATGCAAATAAACACACAAACAAAATTGAATACAGATAATAAATTATTCCACTTATTATAAATATGCCTAACCACATTGCTGTATAAACCATAGGCACTCGTCTAATAGAGCATTTGTTAACTATACAGTCTCAAAATTAAATCACAGTATTCTCAATCCCTCCTCGTGGTGGGCACGGTCAACGGAATGACTCCTCCCCCAACACAGCGATCGAAAGAATACGAACCCTGATTGGTAGACTAATTGGTCACTGACGTAATAAACATTTAACCAAGTTTCACTCATATTCCCAAATTACAGGAAGTTTTCATTCAATCACACATCGAAAACCAAGAGGGGTTGATGAGGAGGAATTTATTTTGCCAGGGGGTGGTGAATCTTTGGAATTCATTGCCACTGACAGCTGTGGAAGCCAAGTCATTAGATATTTTTAAAGTGGAGGTTGATAGTTTCTTGATTAATAAGGAAGTCAAAGGTTACAGGGAGAAAGCAGGAGAATAGGGTTCAGAGGGAAAAATAGATTAACCATGATCGAATGGTGGAGCAGACTCAATGTGCTGAATGACCTTATTCTGTTCCCATATCTTATGGCTTTATGGTTACAGTTATCTACTGTTGGATGATGGAAATGGTACCTTGGTATTCATTTAATTTGAAAGAAAATCACTTAGAACATATAATTCTCTCATTCAGTTCAACATCTTATCAACTGTGCAGATTCTGGGTAAATAATTGCTCATGTAGGTTAGAATGCCAACCCATTGCCTTTTGGAACAATGCCCGGTGAGAAACTATGTTAGTACTACTGTTACAAAACACATCGTCATAATTTTTGTATGCAGTCTACACTAAACAGTGCCCACTGAGGCTATATTGAGCCTAAACACTCTCAGAGTTTCAAAATGAGGTAATCTTATTGAAATGTACAAAATTCTTACAAGGCTTTATAGAATAGGTGTTGGGTGATGTTTCCCCTGATGGACTGTCCAGAATCTGGGTAACAGACTCAAAATTAAAGGGCCAGGAATTCCAGACAGAGATGAGAATAAATGTCTTCACCCAGGTGATGGTGAGGCTTTGGAATTCTCTATCCACTTGGATTATGGACACTCATTCACAGTCGTTTTTAAACAATATTCAACAGAACAAACAATCATTCATAGAATAGATTCTATGGTGGTGTAACATCACTCCCTGACGAGCTCAATGCGTTTTACGCACGCTTTGACAGGGAGAATACTGATGTGCCATCCCGATCCCCCATTCGCTGCGATAGCATTTCAGTCTCAGTCACAGAGGCCGATGTCAGGAAATCCTTCAGAGGGGTGAACCCCCGAAAAGCACCTGGTCCTGATGGTATACCCGGTCGTGTTCTAAAAACCTGTGCGGACCAACTGGCTGGAGTTTTTACGGACATTTTCAACCTCTCACTTCTGAGGTCTGAGGTCCCCACCTGCTTTAAAAGGGCATCAATTATACCGATGCCCAAGAAGAGTAAGGTGACATGCCTCAATGACTATCGACCAGTGGCACTAACGCCGGTGGTGATGAAGTGCTTTGAGAGGTTGATCATGGAGCAAATCAACTCCTACATCGACAAAAACCTGGACCCACTGCAGTTCGCGTACCGCCACAACAGATCAACGGTGGATGCGATCTCGCTGGCCCTCCACTCCGCACTGGACCACTTGGACAACAAAAACTCATATGTCAGGCTGTTATTCATTGATTACAGCTCGGCATTTAACACAATCATCCCCTCCAAATTGGTTACCAAACTCGCAGAACTGGGTCTCTGCGCATCCCTCTGCAACTGGATCCTCGACTTCCTCGTCCACAGACCACAGTCTGTTCGTATTGGTGGAAATATGTCAGCCTCAATAACAATCAGCACGGGAGCACCTCAAGGCTGCGTGCTCAGCCCCCTGCTGTACTCACTCTATACCCATGACTGCGTAGCGAACCACAGTGCGAACTCCATCATCAAGTTCGCTGACGACACCACTATTGTGGGGCGTATCACTGATGGGGATGAGTCAGAGTACAGAAGAGAGATCGAGCAACTGTCCATATGGTGCCAGCGCAATAACCTGGCCCTCAACACCAGCAAAACCAAGGAACTGATTGTGGACTTTGGAAGGAGTAGGAGGGGGACCCACAGCCCCATTTATATCAACGGGTCGATGGTTGAAAGGGTCAAGAACTTCAAATTCCTGGGCGTGCACATCTCTGAAGATCTTTCCTGGTCCGAGAACACTAACGCAATTATCAAAAAAGCTCATCAGCGCCTCTACTTCCTGAGAAGATTACGGAGAGTCGGATTGTCAAGGAAGACTCTCTCTAACTTCTACAGGTGCACAGTCGAGAGCATGCTGACCGGTTGCATCATGGCTTGGTTCGGCAATTTGAGCGCCCTGGAGAGGAAAAGACTACAAAAAGTAGTAAACACTGCCCAGTCCATCATCGGCTCTGACCTTCCTTCCATTGAGGGGATTTATCGCAGTCGCTGCCTCAAAAAGGCTGGCAGTATCATCAAAGACCCACACCATCCTGGCCACACACTCATCTCCCTGCTACCTTCAGGTAGAAGGTACAGGAGCCTGAAGACTGCAACAACCAGGTTCAGGAATAGCTACTTCCCCTCAGCCATCAGGCTATTAAACCTGGCTCGGACAAAACTCTGATTATTAGCAACCACTTTCTGTTATTTGCACTACCAGTTTATTTATTCATGTGTGTATATATTTATATCATGGTATATGGACACATTTATCTGTTTTGTAGTAAATGCCTACTATTTTCTGTGTGCTTAAGCAAAGCAAGAATTTCATTGTCCTATACAGGGACACATGACAATAAACTCACTTGAACTTGAACTAGGTATTAACGGAATCAAGGGATATAGAGTTGCACTGAGCTAAAAACCACAGCCACGATTCCACTGAATGTAGAACATGATGGCAAATCTCATTAATATACATCATTATCCCAATAAAAATACAACAGTTGAAATGTTGAAAAGTTTATTAACATGGTGTGTTCAGATTGGACGAAGAGGCAGCTGACTAACTGGAACCTTGATCAATTGACAATCATGTAATAGGGGGCGATGATGGGGGTAGGGAGTGTTGGTGGGGGTAAGGGGGATGGTGGGAGGGATGGTGGGGTTAGGGGGGATGGAGGGGGTAGGGGGGTTGTGGGGGTAGGGGGGGGGTGTGTTTGGTCGGGGGGGGAGTGGCGTGTGTGGTAGGGGGATGGGTGTGTGGTAGGGGACGGGCGTGTGTGGTAGGGGGGAGTGTGAGGTAGTGTAGGGGAGGGAGTGGATGAGGGGAGGGAGGGGGGTGTAGGGGATGGGGGGTTGTAGGGGAGGGGGTGTTTGCAGGGGAGGGGGGATGTAGGGGAAGAGGGCGGTGTAGGGGAGGGGGAGGTGTAGTGGAGGGGGGTATGGGGAGGGGGGATGTGGCGGTGTAGGGGAAGGAAGGTTTGGGGGTAGGGGAGGGGGCGTGTGGGAGGGGGTGGGGTGGTGTGGGCCCCCGCTCGCGGAACACAGAGCACAGCCCCCACTCACAGAACACAGACCCCGCTCGCAGAACACAGCCCCCGCTCGCAGAACACAGACCCCGCTCACTACGCTCCTTCAGCTTTATTCTCGCGGGTGATTAATAGCGGGTGCCGGAAGGGGCGTCACCATCCTGGCGAATAACAGACCAATAACTTTTCTAATATTTCACCGATCGGATCAAAACTTGGTGCGCTTAGAGGAGAACAGTGAGTAAGGTGGCTTAAAAATCCTAGCGATATAGAGTACCGTTTTTGCGCAAATTTAAAAACAACGCAGATGAGCGTTTTAGTAATAGTATAGATAGATAATGAAGACATTTTCTGCAGTAGTGAGAAATTATAATCAGAGGACACAGACTTAAAATGTTTGTTAAAAGAACTTAAAAGATAATTATTTTTTTACATAATGGATAGATTTTTTTCTGCAAAACACTGACTGAAAGGCAGGTGGGGGATCAGTTAAATACATGGAGGAGTTTGCTGGCCTGCGGTAAAAGAGTAGAAGTATAGGACTCATAAACTGCAGTACTATGATGAGAGTGTGCACTGTGCTCTCAGATACCACAGGAAACAACTGCCTGATATACAATACATAACAGTTTAAGATTTTGTATTGCTTCACTAATATGAATTTCAGCACATAATCAATTGTGTAAACAAGCTAGAAATATTTAATGTCAAGGAAAAATAATGATTTAGTTTTCCTTCCAGCAGACGCAGCTGTTTTAATTGCGTGCTGTAGAACTTACTGTAGAAAACTAAATCAGTTATAACTTATAAGTGGACATATTTTGCCCCAGGGATATAATTAACAGGGGTTGTCTAATTTAATAAGGATGCATGGCAGCCTTTGATATTTTGCACTGAAATCATCATCTGAGCTACAATAATCAAAATGTTTTGATGCACAAATCCAAAAGAACAAAGGAAGTTGAAAAAATCCCATCTTTGATAAATGATATAGATTCTGACACATCACCATTTGGGATAATTCCAATGTGTGACAATGTTTTCCACAAGGGATCCCCAGTCTCTTGATTTGTAAATCGCACAATGCCTTTTATCTTTAGCCCCACATTGTTTGTGGAGGTTTATTAAGCGGTAATATTGCTTGCTCTGACAAAAAGATAAACCAAAATCTCATTGAATGGCAGGAACATTTCAAAGGGTCACAAGGCCTACTCTATTGACAGTGCATACTTCAAGAGGATGGTCTGTGCATGTCAGGTTGAAGATGGTATCAGATATAATGGAGAATAGGTAACCTGGCAAAGCTTTTCACTCTATGAGGGAGGATGGTTGATGAGAGAGCAGATTTGTTAATTCACTTGCAGGGGCACCTTGAGTCACCCAGGATAAACTATTTAACTGTCAAAACATGCAGCAGAAATAGTAGCAAGGGACTGCTGTGCCATTCTGTTAGGCCAGGGGTCTGCTTTGTTCCTTTTCCCCTTGTGATCCCCGATGAGCCATAGAGTTGGAGTGATACAGCATGGCAACATGCCCTTCGACCCAACTTGCCCAAACCAGCCAACATGTTCCAGCTACTACCCACCTGCCTGCGTTCGGCCCATATCCCACCAAACCTGTCCTATCCATGTACCTGTCTAAATGTTTCTTAAACTTTGGGATAGTCCCTATCTCAAATGCCTCATCTGACAGTTTGCTCCAAACCCCCACCACCCTTTGTGTGAAAAAGTTACCCCTCAGATTCCTATTAAATCTTTTCTCCTTCACCTTAAACCAAGGAATAGAATCACAGCCTACTCAACCTCTCCCTATATCTCAGACCCTCTAGTCCTGGCAACATCCTCGTAAATGTTCTTTTGTACTCTTTCCAGCTTGACAATATTTTGCTTACAAAAAAACCCTATCAACCTCATCCTTCACTATTATTAATGGCTGAGCAACCAAAGCCTTCCAAGGAAATAAAAATATTAAAAGGCATTGTAGTGTAGTGTTTAAGAAGGAACTGCAGATGCTGGAAAATCGATGGTAGACAAAAATGCTGTAGAAACTCAGCGGGTGAGGCAGCATCTATGGAGCGAAGGAAATAGGCAACGTTTCGGGTCGAGACCCTTCTAGTGTATATAATGGTAACTGTACCTTTAAGAACTGAGTACCAGAATGGTGTGATTGTGATATATTAATTATCTTATCAGTCTCGTGAATATATGTGAGCATGCTCAGTGTACATTAATAAAAAAATAAAGAAGTCCTACGCTGGCAAAGGCTTGTCTGAGAACATGTGCTTAGCTTTTAGAACCCTACATGCCACTATTGTAATATCTTACAGGCATAATTTTGTAAACTAAAGGAAATGTAGCCATCACAAAGTTCCAGAACAAAATTTCAGCAAGTTCATTTTTGTCCTTTGTATCTCCCTAAATAAAGAGGAACAGAATATTTGGTTACTAATGTGGTGTCAGGACAAGCAATATTGCCTCAAGTTGTCTTGGTCCTCACAAAAGTCCAGACATGTGGGGTGCAGTGGCAGGTTTGCACAAATCAATTCTTATATCTTATATTATATTTTAAAATAATTTAAGTTACTTTGAACCATATCTGACTATCAAAGGCATTTAAAACAACAAGATACTGGTGCTGAGGCCTCCGTGATACAGTGCCTTAGGCCAACTTGTTCCTAAAATTAGCGGCACCTCATGAGATATCCCTCAGGTGTGCAGGGTCAGCTCATCCAACTGCTCAGGGTAGGAGCAAGCTGGTTGGTTGTGTTCCCACCTTCTTCAGCCCATTAGTTCTCCAGTTATCTCTGAAGTACAAATCTGAAATCTGAAATCTGTGGTGCATGAATGGATTTGTAATAGTAGAGTGCAAGCTGGTATAAATATTACATAGTTTGCTTTCATTTAGTTAAGGAGTGTACTGAACTACAAATGGAACAGAAATTAAATATTAATTGTAGCCATAAGCACAGACATATTTTTTTAAAACCAGGAAGTCTTGAAAACACAAATTTTCAAACAGATATGCGATTCTAAAGGCATTTGTGGATTTTCAGGCATATATGGATTCTTTATGTCCATTACCTTATTTATGTAGGTATGTTACAAAACTTACGTTCAGCGCCACTGCAGTTCTGCCACTGGCCGTGTGCGCGACTTTGGCGCTTTTGAGAGGGAGGCGTGATTAAATGCCGTTTTCTCCTGCCTGTCGACCGATTTTCTTAGGCTGTTTAGCTGCTGCAGAGAAATCGCTCCAACATCCGTTCTTTCAAGTTTTTTAAAAACATCGCTGGATAATTTAATTGCTGGAGCAAAATAAAAATCGACTTCTAATGCCGTCAACGCCGACAATGGGACGGATCTCCCGTACGGGACAGATGAAGGCAAGCCATTTAATTTACATATAAACTTGCTTCTTAGGATTACTTTAATCCAAATTTTACGTAGCGAAAAGGTGATTTAGGCCCCATACGAACCGGCAGTGTTTTTCCTGCCGATATGGGGTATAAATTCACCGCAAACCGCAACGTTCCAATCGATCCCGTTCCACAAAATCCCACTCGCAAGATGATTAAAATGGCTTTAATTTACAGGAATTAAACACTAAATTCCTTCCATTTGGCCTATAAATTCATGACAATGAGATTTAAAAATCATGTTATATTGTGAATCCTTGTGTGAATGTTATTTGGACTATTATGCTATTTAAAAAGGTTAACCTTTTCTTAAGAAATGGATAGATGTTTAGATCTAGTAATTGAGTTTTGTAATTAGCTACAATTAGGTAACTAACTAATTATATGCTTTAATTTCAGGTCATCCAAGTAAGATTTTCATATTTGTTTCAGAATGCTTCAATCTATAATAACTGAAAATTTCATTCAGTTCTCTTAATTTTTATGAAAGTTATGGACTTTTGACTGTCCTTGATCACAGCTTTTGATTTAAGTCAATGGAAAAGCAATAGGGAACAAGATGCTAATTTCCGAGTATGAAAATGGCCATAACATTTTAAATACTGAAGATATGAAAGTGAATTAGGTGTCAAATTAAACTTATTTTTATGTTTTATCTGATGGGATAAATTGCAGACTTGATTTTTAAAATCTCAAAAATTTGTAACATTGCTAATTTATGTAGCCAAAATCACAATAGACATATTTTTAAAAAATCACCTAGTCTTGAAAACACAAATTTTCAAACAGATATACGATTATGGCATTTGTGGATTTTCAAGCAAAAATTGATTATTTATGCCCATTACCTTATTTAGTACATATTGTATATCCCCATTTAATAATAACAGTATATTTGTCCATTTATTTATTAATCTATTCATTATACAAAATGTACAATTTTCTGTTATGGGTGATTCTTCAGTAAGTGTCTACTTTGGTGTCCCACTACTTTGATGCTATATATAAGGAAAACCTGTAATTCTATCCCATTTCTTCTTTTTCTTTATTGTTAATAAACATAATCCTCATGAATAAAGATTAAACCCCAAATGAATAAATTTCATTTTATATTCTTAAATCTGTTATATTTTACAGTGTTGTTCATCATAAAAATGCAACGGTTATGACTGAATGCAATGGGCAACTGGGAAAAAGAAGAGGAAAAATTAAATTAAATCCTCTAAAAGATTATGCCAAACATATTTTTCTCATAGTAGACATGTTCATTTATGTGAAACAACATTCAAAGTTGTAAAAATTTAAGTTTATAATCGGGTTTCCAGAAACCTCAAAGTAGACACGTACTGAAGAATCACCCTTCTTTGTATTCTTTCTAAATGTCTTTTGAGATAATATTAGAAATACATTAATTTGAATAAAATCATTGCTTCAGAAAAAGTAGTAAAATAAAATGAAAAACAACTTTATATTTTTACATCAAAGTGTCATTGGACTGACCTTGCCATTTTCCTGGATGAACCGCTTTTCCATTACTTGCCAACGAAAGCTTAATTATAGACAAAGCCCATGGGGGATCTGACTAGAGTAAGTAATTAATAATTAATTAAGAATAAAAATGACTTATTTGTGCCCGATTATAAAAAAAATATGCTCAAAATGGCAAGGATAGGCAATATCTTAGATCTCATTAGCGAAAAACTTCAGATCGTGGAAATGTGAAATAAATTAGAAAGTACTGAAAATAATTAGCAGATCAGGCAGCATCCAGGGAGAGAGAAAGATGTCAACATCTCAGAACCTTTCAATGGAACCCATACACGTTACTGTACATGTCAGTGCTTTCGATCAAAATGATGGAGCAAAGAAGCTCCTAGGTCCATATTGAAAGAGCCATCCAAAAGTTATTCTTCTCAGGGCCTTGGAGATGTACCTCCTTTATGTTCTTGCTCTAAAACTGGGGGAAAAAACAGCACATGCTGGAAATCGAAAATAAAAATAGAAATGCTGGAAACACTTCACAGGTCAGGCCACATTCATGTAGAGAGAGCAACAGTTGACATTTTGAGTTAATGACCCTTTATCAGCATGTACCCTTGAAGCTTTTGACTTACTCTTGTGATCACAGTTTTCATGTGGTTGGTCCACTTAAGTTTTTGATGGCAATGCATTGAAAATCTAGAGGAGGGAGTTGGACTATTCATAGGGATGGCTATTATCTGGCCTTTTTTTAATGTTACCTTCCATTTTTCAGCACAAATCTCGACATTATCCAAGTCTATAATTATATGATTAAAAAAACATGTACCAATCATACTTTCTGCTGCATCACATTTAGTAACAATATACTAATCTCCTTTGCAAAACCTTTTTCTCATTCTGTTATTCTGTTATTCTCCTTAGATTGATTTTCAGGCCACGCTGTCAGGTTAATTTAGATTGCATTTCCTGAGGCAGCTGGCAGGTGAGAACTGGATGGTCAAAAGATCGCTGCTCACTCAGTTTATTTTAAACAGTATTTGACATCTGTCATCAAAAGTCACATCCAGTGCCTCCGAAGACATAGAAATGAACTCTTAACATACTGTTATAATGGACTGTTTAATTGATTTGGCATTGTGCATGTCACCTCAGATTAGAAACCAAGGCACATCATTACTTGAAACATTTTAAAGGGTTTTGCCAACCTACCCTTTATTGTAGTCTAGCAGCAAGATACATTATTAAATAGCCAAAAATATTATTTATTATTCACGAATGTCTGTGCTATACAATATACTGTATACAAATAAAACAGCTATGCCTCGTGAATTGAATGTTTTTTTATTTACTGTCCCATTGTGGGATAGGAACTCAGATACTGTGCAAGGTTTAGATAAATTTCATGACCATGGACTTGTTTCTCAGCACTGGACCATGGAAAGTGACTGCTAAGCCATAATGGTCTGAAGTTCATTTAACCCAGAGATAAATTAACAATTTTTTTTTTTTTAATCAATTGGCGTAGGGTTCATCCATGTAATTGTTCTAAACATGCAACATAGGTGTAATGTCAGCAAGTTGTCTACTGCCTCTGAATTGGTTAGAGAGAAGGTGGGTTAGTTGATTGAGGAAGCCTGCAGTGAAATGAAAATGCATTTCATAAGTTCATAATTCAAAGTTGCTGAATTAGGCCATTCGACCAATCAAGATTATTCCGCCATTCGATCATTGCTGATCTATCTTTCTCTTTCAACCCCACTCTCCTGCCATCCCCCATATCCTCACATACTAACCAAGAATCTATCACTCCCTGCCTTAAATATACCCATTGACTTGGCCTCCACAGCCATCTGAGACAATGACTAAAGAAATTCATCTTCATCTCCTTTCTAAAGCTGTGTCCTTATATTCTGAGGCTATGCCCTCTGTTCCTAGACTCTCCCACTAGTGGAAACATCCTCTCTGCATCCACTATCCAGGCCTTTCACTATTTGGTAACTTTCAATGTGGTCCCACTACTCCTAAACTCCAGCGAGTACAGGCACAATGCTGTCAAACACTCATCATACATTAACCGACTCATCACCGGGATCATTTTTGTAAATCTGCTCTGGACCCTCTCCAACTCCAGCACATCCTTCCTTAGATATGCTCACAATACTCCAAATGCGGTATGACCAGTGCCTTTTAAAGCCTCAGCATTACATCCCTGTTTTAATATTCTCGTCCTCACAAAATAAATGCTAATATTGTATTTGCATTCCTTACTACCGATTTGCATTTCAAGTCCTTATGTTTGATATTCTTCCTTTGTCCATTGACCCATGATGCCTTTTCAAAAACATTCCGAAGATGTATTTCTGGAATAGAATGTATCTGATTATTTAAAATGCAAAATTGGATCTGTGATATTTTTCTTTACATTTTGGATTAAATGGACTTCTATGAAGTCAGTAACAATATTCCACCTTTGATCTAAATTCTATAGTTTTGTTTTAGTGATATTTTACTCTTTGCTTTCAGATACAATCTGCATGATATTTTGGCGGTCTCAAAAACTACAACTGAAGTTTCAAACGGTTCTTTAATCGAAAGTTCGGTTTTCAGTACACAGGTTCCCTAAACACATCTGGCCACATCTGTGGTCAGTGCTGAACTAATGCGCGAAAGCAAAACCGCGCAAAAACAAGCAGCCCCTCCTGAGTTACGTGACCGTGGCTTCCGAACGCCGGGTTCGATACCTGCCAGCGCCAGCGGGCGCCGCTACATGGCCCCCCCCCCAGAATCCGCGGTACGGAAACGCACGGGTAACCGGACGGTTCGACCGGAACGCATAGTGCGAGGTCGCGGGGCGAGCGTAACAGTAGGGGCCGGAAAAACAGAACCGGAGGGACTCGAAGAACGCGAACGAGGGACAGCGTAACAAAAGGGACCGGAGAAACATGACCGGGGGTAACAGGTGCAGAGGGCGGTAAAACGGCTGGTGGACGTCCTCTACGCCACGGAGTAGCCACTGTCACTTCCTCGTCGACGTGTGCTGGCTTAAGGCGGCTCACGGAGACGAACTCCTCCTTGCCGCCCATGTCCAACGTAAACGTCGAGGCACCAGTACTCAGCACCCTGTACGGACCCTCGTACACCCGCTGTAACGGCGAGTGGTGAGCATCTGTACGGAGAAAAACAAAAGCACAATCACGTAACATAGTAGGCACATGCACTGCAGACGAACCATGACGGGAAGTAGGGACCAGGACCAAAGCGCGCACCCGCTCGCGAAGGTCAGCTAACAATGCCGAAACTGGGACCTCTTGATCCCGGGGGACAGGTAGGAAATCCCCAGGAACTTGCATAATCGAGCCGTAAGCCAACTTGGCCGAGTAGACTTTGAGGTCCTCCTTAGGCTTGGTTCTGATACCTAGGAGGACCTAAGGCAACTGGTCGACCCAATCTGGGCCGGTGAGTCGAGCTTTCAATGCTGACTTGAGGTGCCTGTGGAAACGTTCTACCAAACCGTTGGACTCTGGCTGATAGTCGGTGGTCTGATGCAGCTTCACGCCATACAGCTGCGTCATACCACACCACAGGGAGGACGTGAACTGGGCCCCACGATCGGTAGTGATATCGGAGGGAACCCCGAAACGAGCAATCCAATTCGAGACAATAGCACTCATGCATGCCTCAGCGGAGGTATCCGTTAACGGTATCGCCTCCGCCCACCTGGTAAACCTGTCCACGATAGTCAGTAGGTGAGTAGCCCTGCGCGAACACGGCAAGGGACCCACCAGGTCGACATGGATGTGCAGGAACCTGCCGTCCGGGACGGCAAAATCCTATACCGGCGGGCGCACATGTCTCTGCACCTTCGAAGTCTGGCATGGGATGCAGGAACGGGCCCATGCTGCGACCTGCTTCCTTAGCCCATGTCAGACGAACTTCGCCGCGACTAAGGCAGAGGTGGTGCGAATGGACGCGTGCGCTAGGCTGTGGATAGTGTTGAAAATCCGACGCCGCCAAGCAACCGGGACAATGGGACGAGCTTTGCCCATGGAGATATCGCAAAGGACTTGCACGGGGGCGGCGCCGCAAGGTACCTTAGCCAGCTTGAGACGTGATTCAGCATTGCGGTAAACCTCCATACCGGCATCTGCCTGTTGGGCAGCAGCCAGCTCCTCATAATCTACGCCTAGACTTAGCGCTGAAACTTCGGGCAGCGCTGGATGGGACAACGCGTCACCCACAACGTTCAGCTTCCCTGCCACATGCCGAATATCGGACGTGAATTCGGAAATGTAGGCGAGGTGCCGTTGCTGTCTGGCAGACCAGGGGTCAGATACCTTGGTCAAGGCAAACGTGAGTGGCTTGTGGTCTGTGAATGCGGTGAAAGCGCGCCCCTCCAGGAAATAACGAAAATGGCGGATCTCTAGGTAAAGTGTGAGAAGCTCCCGGTCGAAAGCGCTATACTTAACTTCGGGGGCTCGTAGCTGCCTGCTGAAAAATGCCAGCGGCACCCAGCGACTACCTATGCGTTGCTCGAGGACGGCGCCTACCACGACGTCGGAAGCTTCCACGGTGAGGGCCGTTTGGGCTGACGCCCAAGGGTGTTCTAGCATAGTAGCGTTGGCCAATGCAGTCTTAACCCCCTCGAACGCCTTCTGCACCTCCTTGGACCAGACCAGGTCCTTAGGCTCCATGGGAGCACCAAATCCAGTAGATGTGGTTACAGGAGATGCATGTCTCACCTGGAAAGAAGATGGGGTCCCGGGATGGAGGTGAGGGAGGAGGTATTGGGCCAGATGTTTTGTCTACTGCGGTTTCAGGGAAAACTATCTGTGATGGGAATGGTTTAGGTGGGAAGGGATGAGTGAACCAAGAAGTTGAGGAAGGGTGGAAAGCAGAAAGGGGTGGGGATGAGAAGATGTGACTGGTGATGGGATCATGTTGAAGGTGGCAGAAATGTCAGAGAATGATGTATTGGATACGGTAGCTGGTGGGGTGATAGATAAGGACCAGGAAAACTCTACTGCTGAAAGAGGACATCTCAATGTTCTAGAGTGGAAAGCCTCATCTTCGGAGCAGATGTGATGGAGGCGGAAAACTTGAGAGTAAGGTATAGCATCTTTGCAAGAGACAGTATGGAAGATGTAGTCCAGATAACTGGGAGTCCGTGGGTTTATAGTGGACGTCAATTGATTGTCTGTCTTCTGTCCTGAGGACAAAGAGATCAAGAAAAGGGAGAGAGGTGTCAGAGTTCAAATAAGTTTGAAGACATGGTGGAAGTTAGTGGTTTAAAGTTAATTAAATCAACAAGTTCTTCCCAGGTGCAGGAGGCAGACCAGATGCAATCATCAATGTAGTGGAGAAAGAATTAGGAGATGCTGCCAGTGTATATTTGGAACATGGACTATTTGACATAACCACGATAAAGGCAGGCATAAAAGTTGGGGCCCATACAAAGGCCCTGAACACGGGTGAACAAAAAGGAAGATGACTGAACTTTATTGCCTTCCATCACAGTGAGAAATGTTGATTCCACTGTGGTTGATGTTTATGTTAAACTCTATTGTATATTGTGCTCTTTTTATTCGTATGGCTGTACGGTAACTCAAATTTCACTGTTCCAATTGGTGCATGTGACAATAAATGTGAACTTGAACGGAGAAAGTGGGATGAGTCAAAAGAGAAGTTGTTGCGGATGAGAAACTGCCAGGAAGAGGAGTGGGTTAGCAGAGGGGAACTGATTGTGTTTCTGTTCAAGGAGGACCTAGGCCCTGAGACCTTGCTGATGGGGAATGAAAGTGCAAAATTACTGGATATCCATGGTAAAGATGAGGCATCGGGGTCCTAGGAATTGAAAGTTATTGAAGTGTTGAAGTGCATGTGCAGTATCTCAGATGTAGGTAGGAAGGGGCTACAAGATAGAATTGAGGCATTTGGAGATGACTTCTGTGGGGCAGGAAGAGGCAGAAACATGGTCTGTCCTGGCAGTTGTGTTTGTAGAATTTCGGAAGAAAGAAACCATAATTTGTCCCTCCTTTCCTCGCCCTTAGTTTCCTCGTTATTACTTTGATTGCCAAGAATTATAGTAATGAACTCTTCAGCGTAATGTCTTTACATTTCAGACCAGTTGGTCTTAAAGATGATTTATAGCTGCAGATATTTCAAGCAGAGAAATGCATTGATTCTTACCATTTTTAATTAAAAAAAACCTTCATACCTCAGCTACCTTATTATGTGAAGAGTGAATGTTTCCCTCAACAGAGCCAGGTTCCCGTGAAATTACACATTTTCATTATCGGTACTCGAAGCTGCACATTTGATTTATGAAGTCAAGGGATTTGAAATACAACTTTGGAAGTGTTAATGGTGTCACGTAGGTTGAGGTGGCACTTGAAGTTCCTGACAATCATATTAGCAGGTTAGAAAGTATTATTCAGCCTCCTGTAATTTATACTAACCTGTCACACCGCTGACTGCAAGTTGTATGATTTACTGATTTTACAACTGGAAATGCCATGGTATATATTAGATTGCCAACTCTAATTGGACAGTACTGGAGGATTTATTGCATGCTCTTCTGCCTCCAGCCATCCTGCCCATAAAAAGGATCTGCTTCCCAAAATAGTTCTATCATTTTTCACCATAGGAAATTTATATTTTTATTTTTGACCCAATTCTTTTTTTTTTCATTGAGCCATAGTCATGGATTTGTACAATACAGAAAGTGATCCTTCGGTGCACCATGTCCATGCTGACCTTTTCACTCATCTACACTAATCTTATTTGCCTGCATTAGGTCAGTGATCTTCTGCATTTTGCCTATTTATATCCTTCACTAAATTTCTGTTAAATGTAGATTCACTGATTTGAGAGAGGTACATTATGGAAAAAACACCAATGGAATACCGAGTCCACATTGAATATCAACCACCCATTTACATCAATCTCATTTTAGCTTCATCGGGTTCTCAAATCCTCCCAAATCCCACTAATCACCTTTTGACTAAGGTTCAGTAGCCATTAAACCTACCAACATCTTTGTTTTTGAGATGTATGAGAAAGTTGGAGTGCCACCTAGTCATAAGGAGAACATGCAAACTCCCCACAGATTGAGGTCAATATTGAAACCCAGATCTATGGCATTGTATGGAAGTGGCTGTATTAGGTGCCCCAGTGTGTAGTGTAGATACAAGGACAGTAGATGCTAGTTTGCTTTTTAAAAAGACTCAAAGTGCTGGAATAGCTCAGTGGGTCAGGCAGCATCTCTGGAGGACATGGCTGGGCAACATTTCAAGTTTGGCCCCTTCTTCAGACTGATTGTAGTTGGGGGGAAGAAAGTTGGAAGAGAAGTGGGGACAGGACAAAGCCAGGCAAGTGATATATGGATACAGGTGAGGGGAATTTGGTTCGTAGATGGTTGATCAAAGGCCAGGGATGAAAAGACAAAAGGCTGTGAGGTATGGGGATGAAGTCAGGAGGCGTGAAGCATGAAGCCACAGAAGGGATATGGGTAGAAGGGGACTAGGGGACAGAGGGAATGGGAAAGGGGGGCAGGTTTGCAAGTAATAATAATAATAATACATTTTATTTAATGGGCGCCTTTCATACATCTCAAGGACTCAAGTAATGGGTGTGCATCCAGATGGAGAACAGGGAAGAGAGTTGGGGAAAAGGAGGGGGCAGGGGGTTGTTTGTGGGTTAGCTACCTAAAATATCAAGCAGAATATAAGATGCTGCTCCTCCAATTTGCCTATGGACTCAGTCTGGCAATGAAGGATGTACATTTGGCCACATCGGGAGCAACGAAAGCAGTAGTTGTGGTTTTATGCCAATGTGTAGTGTGCATGATCTCTTTGGCAGCGTCCCGATATCAACCACTCACGGTGTAAAATTATTTCCCTTCGATTCCTCCGTAAAACTCCTTACTCTCACCATAAACATTATGCCCACTTGTTTTTGTTGCCCTTACTATGGAAAATGATTCTGATCATCCACCATATTTATGCCTCTTATAATTTTGCATACCTCTATCAGGTCACCCACAGCCTTCTTTGCTCCAGTGAATGCAGCCACCCGGCCTATCTAATCTATCCCCATAATGAAATTCCTCCAATTCAGACCACATCTTGACAAATCTTTTCTGCTTCCATCCAGTCTAAACACATCCATCTTCGTGAGGCAACGTGAACTGCACAGGAAACTCCAAGTGTGGTCTAATCAGTAGAAGGGGAACAGAGCCCACGAGAATCAAAGTTAAATCCTGAAGAATTCAGAGCCAGCCTAGAGTTTTGATATTTTAAATGCTTCACGTAAGGGTCTGGATGTTGCACTGAAATTGCCCTGAACCAATTGACGTAACTCCAGCAACGGGAAGGGGATATATGTTTGGACCAGCCTTGTACACCCACAGTAAGATTGCAAACCTTCATGAAGCACAACATCCCTTCACATCTTGTTTCCATCTTCACCCACTATAACACTTAAATAAATGGAAGGACACTTTCTCCGATTATGCATTGATCTGACGAACCAGCAGTGGTTGTGTAGGTTTCATGCTGAAGGCTCTGGAATCACCCATTTGCTACCTTACTCCAAAGCTGGATCAGCTAGGCACAAAGACTAATAAATTTGTCAAAGGTAATGAGACTGTTAAACGAGAAATGTTAAAAGGTGAAGAGGAAGTGAAGGAAATCCAGAGCGAACCAAGAAAGCCAAAGGCATGAGTGTTTGGGCAGAGGGAGTAGGGAATATCTACAAACTCCAACTTCACTCCAAACTATGAACTGCCTTGATTCCACCAGGGACTCTGGGCTTTGTTTTTGGTTTTTGCACTATATAGTTTTTTATTATTGAACTTTTTGTTGTTGTTTATTATGGTCCCTCCTGAGTATTGTGTTTACATATGTGCTGTTGCAAGTAAGAATGTCAATGTTCATTTTTGGAACATATGGCAATAAAACTCACTTGTCTTGACACTTGAGATGCAATGGTTGGTGGAGAGCAGAGTTCTTAAATAGTTCAAGCACTGGAAATTATAGAAATGGGAAGGGACCAGATAGTGGAAGGATTGGAATATGAGAATGTGAGCTTCAAGTGAGTGTACAGTATGTTCAGAGCCAATTTAGGAAAATGGTTTGGGGCGATGGATAAATTGCATTTGATTACAATTACGATAACAGCATCTTGGTTTTGATAAGTTCAGGGTTCTGTTGGACGATTATGACCCTGTCCCACTTAGGAAACCTGAACAGAAACCTCTGGAGACTTTGTGCTCCACCCAAGGTTTCTGTGCAGTTCCCGGAGGTTTTTGTCAGTCTCCCTACCTGCTTCCACTACCTGCAACCTCCAGCAACCACCTGCAACCTCCGGGAACCGCACGGAAACCTTGGGTGGGGCGCAAAGTCTCCAGCGGTTTCCGTTCAGGTTTCCAAAGTGGGACAGGGGCATTAGGGGTTAGTGGTAAGCTGTTGAGTAGCAGAGTCAAAGAAACAAATAGTTCGGAGTTTGGCACAGGTGATCTGGAGTAGGAGTGGAGAATGGTAAAGTTACAGAGGTGCATGTTGGCAGATAAGAGATTGGACCCCTAGCTGAGGATCACACAGAATGCCAAGACCATGTATAGACGTACAGTCTGAGACAGCAGTCAGGAGGCAGCTGGATTTACTGGACCAGAAGCAATGTTTGTGAATGGCCCAAAGGGAATGACTTCGCCATATTCAACTGAAAATTATAGTTCATTGTGGATTGGAGACCGCATGGGTTGACTGCACTGAGATAGCGAGGCAACAGAGAGAAGAATTTGTAAGTTTGTCACATGAAATGCAGTATCAATTTTTCAAGTGATCTTTAAATATTTGGGGAAATGTTTTGATGGGAAATAGAAGGGGGTGCGGGGGGGGGGGGAGCAAATTAAGCTGTGCAAGAGATTCATGTGCTAGCTGCACAGAACTGGTCAGCAAAGCCATTACAAGAGATGATTTGACACAACTGGTTGAATAGAAAAGGCCCAGGTAAGGGATGTCCCATGCAGTTCAACAGGCAATGTGGAAAGATGGAAACAAAGTGCTGGAGTAACTCAATGAGTCAGGCAGCATCTCTGCAGAATATATTTAGGTGACGTTTCGATGTCAGGATCCCAAACAGATAATGAGGTGCTCTTCCTTCAATTTGTGTGTGGACTCACTCTGGCAGCGCAGGACAGAAAGGTCAGAATGTGAATTGGAAGGGAAGTTAAAATGGTTAGGAACTGGGAGATTCAGCAGGTCTTGGTGGACCAAGCACAAGTGTTCAGCAAATCAGTCACCATCTACGCATGGCCTCATCGATGTAAAGGAGGCACATCAGGAGCACCGAATGCAGTAGATGAGTTGGAGGAGTGCACACAAACCTCTGATTTTACTTCGGAGTCACGTGAGTGACCACGTGAAGAGCCCGCTCAGCACGCATGCGCGGCATTACGCCAGCAGTCCAACAGCGGCTGCAGCGGGAGTCAGGCGCTCCCGCTGCAATTTAAAAGACGGACCGTCAGGTAAGTTAAACTGAGGTTGGCTTTACTTGTGAAAGGAGAGCCTTCTGATTTCTGTTTCAGAATGAGTGCGACTAAGAAGAGGCTCTCAAAGAAATCTGTCCCCCGCTCGACTCCAACGGAGGAGCGTTCCATCAGTGGGGGGCAGCAACAGGCGGTAGGACCGCTTACCGGGCGCTCCGCCATCCCCGACACCGTGCCGAGCCCAGTCCCGCTAGCGCCTGAGCAGCGGGCTGGATGTAAAGCTACCCGAAAAAGCGTCCAGCCGGTGGTTTCCGACTCGTCGGACGGGGACGTCTCTCCACCCGCACGGGGGAGAGACAGCCGCCTGAGCCGCATGGAGCGGCTCCTGGAGCAGGTGCTCCAGCAAGACGCGCTGCGTGAGGGGCGCTCTCGCAGGGGGAGTTCAGGCACTCCCTCCACAGTGCCTTGTGCACTGCCCATTGCTTCCTCCTCACCCGAGGGTAGCTTTGGTGACCAGGACTGGGCTGGTCAGGAAGAGGGGACGCTGGCTGAAGAAGTCGGGAGTATGCAAGGGGTGCAGGAACAGGAAGAGCTGCTGGGTGTGGTGGACCGCTACGTGGCAGCACCACGTGCAGGAAGGCCATTAGAGGCCAAACTAGCGGCCAGTATTAACCACCTCTCCAACAGGCCCCTACAGGAGCAGGTGGTCAATGAGGCCTTAGAAATGTATACAGCTCCAGAGAACTGTGAGTCCCTCAAAGTGCCGGCTGTAAACAGCCAAATCTGGGGGCACATCGGGGCAAATATTCGAAACCAGGAGCTGAAACTGCAGCGGATCCTCAGGCTCCTGACGTCAGCCATCACATCGTTTGCTCGTTCCGTGGACAATACGGAGATGCCCACTAATCAACAAGACACTCTCGCTCTGTTGTGCAACACGCAGTTCGAGATAAACAACCTTCGTAAAGAAATCATAAGACCTGCCCTAAATCCTAAATTTGCGGGGTTGTGCAAAGCCCCAGCCACTGAGCCAGACACACTGCTCTTTGGCAAAGACCTCACAAAGAAAATGAAAGATATGGAAGAGGCCTCAAAAACTTTCGGTCTCATGAGGGCAGGCCCCGGGACGAGCAAACCGAAAACAATAATTCCCAAGCGGCAGCACCCCATCGCGTCCACCAGTCGACGTCTACCATATGGGACTGGTGAAAGCTCTGGGTCCGCATTTTATCACCGGAAGTCTTTTTTAGACCAGGGCAACGAGCGGACCCCATGGAAAATGCGCCACCCCCCAACATCACCGCCACGTCAGACAACGCGCAAGACTCGCTGGACCGGTAAGAGACAGAAGAAATACCCAAAACCATGGAGGTAGGTGGGTCTGGTTCCTACCAGCATATAGAAAGTAGGTGCTTAATACTAACAGGGGGGAGATTACACCTGTTTAAAGAAGCATGGGAGTCTATCACGAGTGATCAGTATATACTCAATGGCATTAGTGGATACAAAATACAATTTATACTAGAAAAATTGCCACCAGTTCAACATTCACCCCAGAGGGTATTTTACCTCTCAGTTAAAGAAAAACGAGAGGGACAAGCTGAACTGGTGAGACTAATTACAAAGGGTATCATCGAAAAAACAAAACATGAACCTTTGGAATTCGTATCAAATATATTCACTAAAACCAAAAAAGATGGTGGATGTCGCATCATCATTGACTTAACTTCACTAAATATGTTTGTTATGTATATACATTTCAAAATGGAAACGTTTGTTACTGCCAAACAACTAATTTCCAAAGGATACTTCATGGCAAGCATTGATCTTAAAGATGCTTACTATTCAGTACCCATTCACAAGGATCATCGCAGACACCTGAAATTTACCTGGATGGGGCAGCTATGGCAGTTTAAAGCGTTACCCAATGAGTTAACATCAGCCCCAAGATTATTCACCAAGATACTAAAACCAGCCCTGGCAATATTAAGAAGACAAAAACATATTGTCATGGCATATCTTGATGATATCTTAATAGTCGGCAAGACCATGGAATTGACTATGTCAGCTGTATCAGCTACCAAACAGTTGTTCGAAACCCTGGGATTTGTCTTACATCCAGATAAATCTAAGTTGAAGCCATCCACAACCATGGACTACTTGGGCTTCACAATTAATTCAGTCCACATGACTGTAACTTTGCCAAAAGACAAAACAGTTGAATTGGCACAATCATGCAACAATTTAATGGTCAATGAACGACCAACTATTCGACAAATAGCAAGAGTAATTGGGAAAATGCATTTCCGTCTACACAATTCGGACCTTAGCACTATCAAAACTTACAAAGAGCAAAGGTACAGGCATTAAAATGACATGCAGGTCATTATGATCGTGTCATAAAATTACCCACTGAAGCAATATCAGAACTATAGTGGTGGGCAAAAAACGTTTGGCATAGTTTCAGCCCTATCATCATCACTAACCCTACATTAGTTATCCAAACTAATGTAGGGGCGCTGACCTGTGCGCGGCTGCCCAGCCAGCAGCTGTCTGTCTTTTCATCTTTTTTTTAATTTTTAGTTAGTTAAAGTGTTTTTGTTTCTGGAGTTCTAGACTTTTTTATGTGGGGGGTGGGGGGGGGGGGGAAGGGGGAAACTACCTTTCAGGGTCCCTACCTGGTCGGAGAGGCAGCTTTTCTCCGGGCTGCAGTTTCGATCCGTCCTCGCGGCCTACCAGCTGGCCTGGAGCGGCGTTTCCTGTCGGGGACCGCCCAGAACCACGGCTTCGGCACCGGCACAGCGCTGGAGCGCTATCGTGGAGCGGGCGATGCCTTGTCCGGGTCGCCGCGTTGGAGCTCCGGTGAGCTGAAGACCGCCAGGAACAACATCGCGGAGCTGCGGGTCTGAGGAGCGGCCAGCTGCGGGCGGCGGCGCCGAACTGTACACCGGGAGCCTGGGATCTCGCAACGAGATCACCAGTAGTGGAGCTCCAACCGGCGCGGCCTTGTTGGCTTTGGAAGCCGCGGCCTCCAGTACGGAAGCGGCCGTTCCAGGTGTCCCAAGCCGCTGTGAGGATTCTCCCAACGCCGGAGCACCATCACCCGGCGAGAACGGCCAGGAACATCGGGCCTCCGTAGAGGCAACTGTGGAGGCCTCAATTGGCTCGACTATGGGTGAACTGGGGTTGGGGACTGGACTTTGTGCCTTCCCTCATGGTGGGAACCATTGTGGGGGGATGTTCTTTATGTTTAAATCTCTTATTAATGTTATGTCTGTATTCTTTCTTTATGTGCTGCATTGGCAAGAAGCATTTCACTACACCTAGGTGTATGTGACCAATAAATAACCTTTGAACTTTTTGAACTTTGAACAAAGAGATGCCAGTGCTCAAGGCTGGGGAGCAACTAACTCCATATCCAGCACAGGTGGTAGATGGACTAACCCAGAGTCATCATTACTACTTACACTGGGCATTAATTATCTAGAGATGTTGGGTGCCTTTTATGGTTTAAAAGCATATGCATCAAATATGCATCACTTGCATGTACGGTTACAAATAGATAATACTACGGTGGTGGCCTACATTAACCATATGAGCGGCATAAAATCGTTATCATGCGACAAGTTGGTCAACACAATTTGGCAATGGTGTGTCGAAAGACATATTTGGCTATCAGCAACTTACCTGCCAGGTAAGCTAAATACAGTGGCAGACACCAGGTCACGTAAATTTAATGACAACATCAAATGGATGTTAAACCCCAAAATATTTGCAAAAGTTATCAAGCAATATGGCATGCCAGATATCTTGCCATTTATTTGCATCAAGGCTAATTCACCAGGTACCTATGTATGTCACTTGGGAACCAGACCCTGAGGCAGCAGATGTGTTTGCGCTGGATTGGGGAAATGTCTTCTTCTATGCATTTCCTCCCTTCTGTCTCATCAGTCGGGTACTACGCAAAATACAAATGGACTCTGCCTCAGGTATTTTGATAGTACCCGACTGGCCTACGCAGCCATGGTTCCCAATACTCCATGACATGGTTATTGAAACTCCGATGGTATTCCCCAGTGACCCAGAGTTATTAACACACCCAGTGTCAGGCATAAGCCACCCGTGCCATGAAAAAATCAAACTCCTGGGTTGCAGATTCAGAACAGACCGCTTCTGGGACTGGGATTATCAGAACAAACCTTCAACACCATGTCAGCATCCCTCCGAACATCCACTAAAAAAACAGTACTTGACCAGTATTAAAAAATGGGAAAAGTACTGCCTGGATACAGGGACCACCTACACAACTGCATCAGTCACCAACGTACTGGAATTCCTGGCCAACCTTCACTACGAAGAAGGACTCAGCTACAGAGCCATCAACACAGCAAGAAGTGCCCTGTCTGCCAATTTAAAACTAGCACCAGGACAACAGGCTATGGGATCTCACCCGCTGGTGGTCAAATTAATGAAGGGCATTTACAACACCAACCCCCCTAGACCAAGGTACACCCATATATGGGATGTCAGTGTGGTCCTGACATACCTCAGGGGATGGCCACCAGTCAGATCCCTCAGCCTGGAACAATCAACACTCAAAACGCTCATGTTGATGGCACTTGTATCCGCACAGAGGGTCCAGTCTCTACATCGATTACGACTGGACAACATGATTACAGCTCCAGACCAGATCTCTTTCATGATCCAGGGACTGATCAAACAGAGCAGGCCAGGAACACCCAATCCAGTCGTGGAATTCCGGGCTTACCCGCCAGAACCACGGTTATGTGTCATGACCCACCTGCTGTCCTATATAGACACAACTAATAATATTCGAGGGAGTGAAAAAGCCTTGTGGGTCAGTCATAAAAAACCTCATGGTCGGGTGACGAGCCAAACCATTTCGAGATGGCTCAAGCAGGTACTAAAAGCTGCCGGGATTGACACTAACTTGTACAAATCTCACTCCACCAGGGCAGCATCCACATCAACGGCTGAAAGAATGAACGTGCCGATGGACCACATCTTGGCTACAGCAGGATGGTCGAAGGAAACCATGTTCAGAACTTTTTATAACAAGCCGTTGGCAAAACCTGTTTTATTTGCAGAAAAGATTTTACAGACTGCAAATGTTTAATTTAAGCCCGGGAGAGCGATTTATTTTTGTTGTTATTGTTAATAAATACCGTTTTGTTTTCTACAAACAGATTCATTGGTTGATTACGATAACACACTTCCTCCCTCAAGGACTTCGGCAGTGAGTGAAGTAATAACTGTTATACGGTTTGAAATCACAGAGCTTTAAAATCTTCACGTAGTCACTCACGTGACTCCGAAGTAAAATAGTAAGATTAAACGAGAACTTACCAGTTTGAAGTTTGATCTGTATTTTATGAGGAGTTACGATGAGGGATTACGTGCCCTCCGCTCCCACCCTCAATAATATGGGTCAAACTGATAACTGATGTCTCCTTTTCTTTACTATGTTTACTTCAATAACTGTGTCTATCTGTGATTCCACACCGCTGCTTTGAAGTATGCCGCGCATGCGTGCTGAGCGGGCTCTTCACGTAATCCCTCATCGTAACTCCTTTTCTCCCATTCCCTTTCCCCCACCCCATTCCCTTTCCCACACCCCCTTCCACCTGTATTTCTTCCTCCTTACTCACATTTTGCACTTCTATCCTTATCTCATCTCACACTTTTTGTTCTTTTCATCTGTCAACCATTTGTGCCCCCTGACCTGTATCCACCCATCATTTGCCAGACTTTGTCCCACCCCCACCTCCCACCTAGCATTATCCCCCACCCCCACCTCCCACCTAGCTTTATCCCCCCCCCCCCCCACTACTATTATGCTGAAGTAGGATCACGACCCGAAACATCACCTATCCATGTACTCCAGAGATGCTCTCTGATCCCCTGAGTTACTCTAGCACAAAAAAGAGACACTTTTTTTGAAAACTAGTAACTGCAGTTCTGTGTGTCCAAAATGAAGAAAGATGGCATGGGTAAGCAGGTCACGGATTGGAGAAAGTTTGATAAGGAGAAAGAGTGTTGAGGGCCGACTGCCACTGATACTGAGAAGGTCATATGTAACAAAATAAATGAGAGCATTAGAAGCACGTAGCAGGTTAAACATAATCTATGGAAAGTGTAATAAAAGGCAACATTTAAATCATAGTGCGTTAGAGACATACAGGACAGCAACAGACCCTTTGCTAAGCAGCAAGTGTGCATCCACCATCTAACATCTATTTACACTAATCCTACACATCCAATATATTCCCTCCATAATATATTTTCCACCAGGATGCCATGACCTTTAAATGGACAACTTTAAATGGCTGACTAACCTACCAGCCCACGTACATTTACAATGTGGGAAGAAACAGGAGTACTTGAAGGAATCCCACCCGATCACAGGAAGAACCTGCAAACTCCTCAAGAACAGCGTAAAAAGTCAGGATTGAACCCGGGTCATTAGCGCTGTAAGGCATCATCTCTAGTAGGCGTACACCTGTTCAATGACGACCAATTCATGACAAAGGAAACTTCCATCTGAGTCATTTGACATTTCATTTTCAACAGAAGCTACCTGACCTGCAGAGCATTCTCTGCTTTTGTTTCTGATCACCAGCATTTGCAATGTTTTGATTTTCAATGACATTTATAATTTAATGTGGACAATTTTAAGAGAGCTTTCGATATAACACAGCTGGGAAAGGAGTATAGATATGCGAGATGATGCATCACAGAATTTGAAATGGGAGGCATGTTGGAAACAGGGCCATGGTTACGGGGATGGAGAAATCAAGGGTGGGCATTGCAATAATGGCAGATTTAAAGGTAACTGGTTAATGAACAATATCAGCAAAAGTTGAGTGCCAGAAAGGAAAGTTCAAGAGAGTAGCAGTGGATGTCATGCCATGATGGGTGACAGAATCTCTAGAAGGCTGAGAGATGTTTTGCTTGCCGTGCAACATGGTCGGAAAGAAAAACAGTGGGATCTGACAGGACCTTAACCTATTCCTTCCTTGCTGCTGATGGTGAGATTGGGGGAGATAAGGGAGGGATATTTGTATAGACAGTGAGGAAAAATCACAAGTGTTCTTTGTTTTCCAAAATGATTCTGCAATTATCAAGGGTTTTGGCATAGGATACAGGATAATGCTGGATAAAGTTAAATCAAATGCAAAACTATCGTGGAAATACAGATCTGCTGTAAGAGCTGCTGAGTGTCCCCAGCATTTTCACTTTTTTTCAAATTTCCAAGATCTGCAGGTATATTTTCAGTTTTTACTTAATTTTAGTGTCTGACCACATAATAGTCAATCTGAGGCAGAAAGTTGGCTTTGGGGTAGTACAACCGAGTCTACATTCGAGGTTGTGAACTGGAATACCACTCCATGTATGAAAGGTGATTTTGAATACTTGGTTTATAAGGGAATGGCCAGGGAACAGTATGCCAAGAAAGGTATCACATTTTACCAGGAATTTTAAAATGTTGATTTCACTTCTAGGAACTCAGTCATTTTTTAATCAAATACAAAAAAATAGAGGGTTGTATGTGAATTGCTAATTCATCAGTAATCACCTGGGATCAGCATAAAACAGAGGCATTTATAACATTTAATTAGATTTGGCAAAGTTGAAGTGGGAGAATAGGGGTTGTTGTTTCTGCGAGCTCGGGTCAATGCTGGAGTCAAGGCATCATTACGCTGCTATCAAAGATTGATTGAATGCATTTTTCTAGACTCTGAGGTGTGGAGTACCAGTACAATCTGACCGTTGAGCTTCTTTGAGCTAAAGTAGACTTCAGGAGAGCTCCCCCTCCTCTCACCCCACTCACCATCAACAACACCACAGTCACATCTGTTGAGTCTCTTAAGTTCCTGGGAACCATCATCTCCAAGGACCTTAAATGAGGGGGGGGGGGGGGGGGGGGGGGGGGGAACCACCATCGACTCCACATTCAAAAAGGCACAACAGAGGATGTACTTCCTGCAGCAGCTGAGGAAGCACAATCTGCCACAGGCAATGATGGCAAACAAGATTAGGTCTTAGCATTATGTTCGGCACAGACATGGTGAGCTGAAGGGCCTGTTCCTGTGCTTTACTGTTCTATGTACTTTCATGGAAGGAGCATTCAGTAATTCAAATCTTAATCTCATAACCATTACAGGTGCTATTGAAACATTTCAAAGAATTAATCAAATTGCATGACTCACCTTTTATTAAAATTCAATGGGGAAAAAAAGACAGAATTTCCTGTAAATCTATAAGTTATTATATTTTAATTGATTATGCCAAAAATAATGGTAAATAATTATTTTTTAAGTGTAATTAACATTAAAAAGCCTTTTACATTTTACATTTTACTAATCACATTTCCTATGTCTTTAAATCTTCGGCCTTCCTTGAAACGAACATATATAAAACCAACTGACATTCAATAACCTCCTTCCACGCATTTCTGATTTAAATATAGTTTCTCTATTTTACCATTTAGTATCACCCTGTCTTAATGTGAAATATGGACATGGTTTAAGAATATTTTCTGAGCCATTGATTCATTTATCAATATTAGGTCTGGTTTCAGGTTGAAGGCCAATTTTAACTGTAAACTGGGTAGTAATCCATCAACTTGTTTTCTTGTTTCAATAGTCCATACCTAAAGAATAAGGCAACTAAAAGTAAATTTCAGCAAATTTATTGAACAAAATCATTAAATAAATCTGAACTCGAAAACACCTCAGTAATCAGACCAGTTCACGTTGCTACTATTTTCTGTCACTTAAACCAACTTGCCATAATGTTGCAAATCCAGGCTCATTTTGATTTAATGGTATTAAAAATTGAATCGTACAGTGCAGAAAAAGGCTTTTCGATCCCTCCGAAGGCTTTGATTAAGAAGAGATTAAGCATGTTATGTTCAGTAGAGTTTGGGAGAATGAGATGTGATTTATTTGAAACATACAAAATTCTTAAGAAGCCCAATAAAGTAAATGGGGAGTTATTGCTTCTGGTGACATGAGTGTTGATAACTAGGGATCACAGTCATCAAACAAGGGTCAGCAATTTAGACAGAGATGTACTTTTTTGAAATGAAGGAAATCAAGAGAAAAATGCAGAAAATGGCACTGAGATAAAAGATCAACTGCATCTCATTAAATGGCAGAACAGACACAACGGGTTGAATGATATTCTCCTGCTTCTGTTTCTTGTGATTGTTTTTCTCCACCTTTAAGAAATCGTAAATTCATTACAGCAGTATTAAGAACAATTATTTTTGAACTTGCATGTTGTACAACTGGTACTAATTGCAAATAGTTTAGCAGCTTAGAAAAGTATCAGGGCTTCTTTGGCAGCAATTGCTTCCATGCCTGCCTTGGAAGGACATGGACAACAGAAGTACAAATGCCTTAAGACCCCAAATTGTCCACCATATCATAAACCATTCTTCAGTGGCACTGCAAAGGCAAGAACTATTCTGGATACAGGATAATTGACAACTTTAATATTTCAAAGAATTAATCAAATTGTCTTACTCACCAGGTGATGCTGATATAGGAGAGGCCATTAGGAGAGGCCTAGTAGAGGACATGTTCACACACTCCATCTCACAGAGTCAAGAACAACCCGCAATAATTCCATGTGGAATCACAAGCTTACTGTTCCCTCACAATTCAAGTTGTGGTTGACCATGCAAAACATTTTTTTATGGTCAATGCTAAATAGCCAGGAAGTGCACATGATCTGTTTGTTAATAGGGAGTCCAGTGAAAACTGGATTTTGGCAGATCAAGACTATCTCCTTTTCCATGCTTTCTGATTACTCTTTGCGTCATCTACTTCAGGAGAGCATTGGTAAAATGAAACTCATGTCACCATTAGGATTCTATTGGAGAATGACATTAGATCCTACAAACTGCTCCACTCCAGATGATCAGTAAGATGTAGTAACATATATCAGTATCTACCACTCGGTAACATGATTTCACCCCCATCATCAGCTGATCTTGCATGACAGAGCCACCAGGAAATCTCATCTGTGCCTGAGGGACTGCAGCAAGGGAAGGAGCCCAGGGGAAAGAGGATGGCACTGAGGAAAATCCCTGTCAGGAATAGCGAATGCCAGGGGCAGTCTATGAAGAGTATTAGCGCACAATGCTGGTGCCATGCTCTGGACCAAGTACTCAGGGACAAGTAAATTGCTCGGCAATTCTCCAGAGCAGAATACTCCACAGTTCCATCCCAAACTATGGCAAATGCACCAGTCTGGAAGAAACTTACTGTTGCCATTTAATGTCAATGGATAAGGGGACATGGCAAAACAGCATCACTCTGAAGTGGCTATCATTGCTTTTGGTAGAGTTAGATATTCAAACAGATGAAATATTGCAATATGGTTAGAGGATAAACATTTAAAAACATCACAGAAACTACATGATTGTCAGAGAGATTACAATCAATGACATCACCACTATATGTCAACTCCAATCCAACTCTTCAAAGGCAAATGCAGTCAGATCTCTGACAAAAGAGTATGCACTTCATCTTCAAAGATTACTTTAAATGATTAAATCACCTCTGAGGTGATTAGCGCCATTCGACAAGGAAGAATTGTTTTATAAGGCTCAGCATTCACCATAAGTAACCTTTGGAATTCCAATCTATTATAATAAATTATAACCTTCTGAGCCATGTATCCTGATAAATGTCTGTGCAAAAGCAACTTCTCATGACAGGTTATTGCTAAAAAGATAGATCAAAGTATCTCTTTAAAATATTTGCTTGTGTTAATGACACTCATTATCACAATGGCCATCAGTCATCTTGCTAAATGTTCACTATCTGCACTGAATACCAACTAACTGGTGCATTGAATTGTGAACAGAATGGTAGAAAATAGTTTGTATCGATAATGTTTCAGTCACATTGCTGTCCTCGCTTTGGAACCACACGTAGTCATTAAGCCGCATGTCATTAAGCCGCATTGCCCTCGGCTACTTACTAGCCATTGTAAACAAACAGCAGCGAGCCCATCCTGACGGTGCACACATCATAGCAGGGGATTTTAACCAAGCAAGTTTGGAAACAGTACTTCCCAACTTCCACCAGTATGTGAACTGTGTAACAAGGGGGGAAAAATACTTTAGACCATGTTTACTCAAACATCAAACATGCTTACAGAACTGCAACTCTCCCTCACCTCGGCCAGTCAGACCACCTCTCACTGCTCATGTTTCCTGCATACGCCCCCCTCAGAAGAACAACAAAGCCAAGTACCAAAACCATCACAACTCGGCCCGAGGTGGCTCTATCCCAGCTGCAGGACTGTTTTGATCACACAGAATGGGATTTATTCGATCAAGGGGACCTGGAGGAATACACAGACACTGTGCTTTTTTACTTTAAAAGCTGCACTGACAACGTCACAGTCAATAAACGCATCCGGCTGTTTCCCAACCAGAAACCCTGGATGACTAGTGAGGCCCAAACACTCCTCAAAACCGCAACACTGATGGAGTACCGAGTGAAGTACTCCAGGCATGTGCTGACCAACTCGCTGGGGTCTTCATAAAGATTTTTAACATCTCCCTGTCACAAGCTATCATACCACCCTGCTTAAAGTCAGCCACTATCATTCCTATTCTCAAAAAGCCAGTCCCTGAGGACATGAATTACTACAGACCGATTGCACTTACACCAGTGATTATGAAGTGCTTCGAAAAACTAGTCCTGCCTCACATCAGAACCAGCCTACCTCCCTCCTTCAACCCACATCAGTGTGATGTTTGGTGGACTGTGCGGGGTGGGAAGACCCGTTGCTCCTCCCGTGCAGTAGGTGGCACTGCACAAGACAAAGGGAGATGTCTTGTACATAGTTATCCTCAAAGATACTAGCCTTTGGTTATCCTGTCTGTGAACAGTGAGTTGGAGCCATTTTAAAGTTGTCTTGCTGCCAGCATTGAAGTAATGTAATAAAGCTTTCTGTTGTACCTTGAAGACTCTCAAGTACTTGTGCAGACTTAGAAGACAAACACAAAAGTGGTGTCAGAAGTGGGATTCTTCAGAATGCGTCCAAAGACTCAGATAAGAGTCTTTTTTTTTTTTGAATATTTTTTTGAGTGCTGTTCCTAGTGCTCAAACTAACATGTCTCGGCAATTCAATCATTTTGATCCCGAGCAAGAAAGGTCGTTGTCGTATTTAAGGCGAGCTGAGTTTTATTTTGAAAGTATGGCAATCACGACTGACCAGAGGAAGAAGGATCTCTTGTGTTCGTCGATGTCTCCAGAAACATTTGCGCTGCTTCAAAATTTACTTACAGAAGAAGTAACTGAAGCCTCATATGCTGAAATCACAACGGCTTTGCAGCTGTATTTCGAAGAAAGTTGAAATTTCCTCGCAGCTCGCCTTGATTTCTACAGGACGGTGCAACAGGAAGGGCAATCGATTACCGAATTTCTTGCCGAACTTCGCACCAAGGCAAAGGCATGTGATTTTAAAACTCAATGCTGCGAAAAGTGCCAAGACAATGCGTTGCAGGATAGACTGGTCATGGGTTGCAGGCACGCATGCATCCATCAGGCAATTTTCAAGGAATCGGATGCCTCATTGAAGAATGTGCTGCAGTGTGCTAAGATGGCCGCGCTGCTGAGTAAAGAACTGCACAAAATGGCCAGCAAAACAGCATCAAAGCTCCCTCAGGAGGTGCATACAGTTCATCAAACTCGTCCGCAATGCCAGAAACCAGTTGATCGACCCAGAGCAAATCCGGAGAAGGTGGGATAGTTTCAGAAGAGCCGTCCCCCTGTGGGGGGAGCATCGAAACCCTGCTACCGGTGTGGCTTGACTGCTCATCATCTCCGTGTGCCCATATATCAAGTCCGTTTGTTATGCCTGTTACCGAAAAGGTCATCTCCGGGCAGTGTGTCAACCTGTAGGACAGCGGAGAAAGGACAAGAAAGCGCAAAACGCAGTCAACCAAATCAAGGAGACCATTCCTATTGAAGTGCTCGGTGTGTCTACGATCACCGACAAGATGAGGATTTTGCTGCGGGTCTCGAACGTCGATCTACAGTTCCAGGTGGACACTGGTATGGCTGTATCGCTAGTGGGTCAGGACATCTGGGAGAGGATCGGATCGCCGAAACTGATTCCGGCCAACATCCGTCTTTTCGGATATGGATGACAGCCCATTCCCACGAAAGGCAAATGCACTGTCGCTATTTCCTGTAATGGTATGACACAGATGTTGCCGCTGATCGTCGTTGGTAAAGAAGGAACATCCCTGTGCGCCATCGACTGGGTCCATGCTTTCAAGCTTGACATGAACGCCTTGATGTACAATGGATCAACTATGGCATTGTCATCGACCACGGATTGCAACATGGTCAGCAAGTGCGAGAATAACCTGCAAAAACAGGACGTTGAATGGCACTGGTCCAAAGAGTGTGACCATGCATTCACCAGGTTGAAGGAGATGCTCGCCTAGAAGGCACGTTTTGTCCACTATGACCCACCAAAGCCGATCTCGCTGGCCGCTGATGCATCGCCATATGGTCACGGAGCTGTAATCTCACAAATGGCGCCGAACGGCAAGGAAGAACAATCGTGTTCACATCCAAAACGCTGATGATCGCCGAGAAAAACTACAGCCAAGTGCAGAAAGAACAGCGTACAGATAAAGCAAATACTGATATCTCTTCAAAAGAGAACACTGAGGAAAACACTGTTGATTCTGAGCCTTTAGCAAGAGTTGTGAAATGCAAAAAAGGCTGGAAAAAAAGAGTGACGCGAGGTCCAGCCAAATGGAGACGACCAAACTGGGAAGGAGGAATGTGATGTTTGGTGGACTGTGTGGGGTGTGAGGACCCATTGTTCCACCCGTGCAGTAGGTGACACTGCACAGGACAAAGGGAGATGTCTTGTATATAGTTATCCTGTCTGTGAGCAGTGAGTTGCAGCCATTTTAGAGTTGTCTTCCTGCCTGCTTTGAAGTAATGTAATAAAGCTTTCTGTTGTACCTTGAAGTCTCTCAAGTACTTGTTCAGACTTCGAAGAAGAACACGAAAATCAGTTCGCGCACAGAGATAACAGATCCACTGAGGATGCCATCTCCATAGCAACTCACACCGCACTGACCCACTTGGAACACCGGGAAAGCTACGTGAGGATGCTATTCATTCATTATCGCTCAGCATTCCATACTATCATTCCGGACATTTTAATCAGCAAACTGCTTGACCTAGGCATCTCCTCGCCCATCGGCACATGGATCAAAAACATTCTCACAAACCGCCCTCAGAGAGTTAAAACCAGCCCCCACATCTCCTCCTCCATCACACTAAGCACTGGCGCACCTCAAGGCTGAGTGCTGAGTCCACTCCTTTATTCCTTATACACACCCATGACTGTACGCATGCCCACCCTTCTAACACGATTATTAAATTTGCTGACGACACAACTGTCGTTGGGCTCATCTCAGGGGGGGACGAGTCAGCATACAGGGACGAGATACAACGACCGTCAGTGGTGTTCAGTAAATAACCTGACACTGAACACCACAAAGACAAAGGAGCTAATACTGGACTTCAGGAGGAAATGGGACGCAGACCTGGCCCCGCTCTGCATAAATGAGGCATGTGTGGAGAGGGTGCAGACTTTCAAATTCCTAGGAGCCCTCATATCCGAGGACCTCTCCTGGTTGGCCAACACCACTGCAATCGTCAAGAGAGCACAACAGAGACTCCACTTCCTGAGAGTGCTCAGGAGGCACAACACCGAGAAGAAGCTGCTGGTGGCCTTCTACCGGGCGACCATTGAGAGTCTACTGACATATTGCATGTCAGTGTGGTATGCAGGCTGCTCTGCTGCTGATAAGAAAGCGCTCCAGAGTGGTAAAAACAGCAGAGAGAATCACCGGCTGCCCACTGCCCTCTCTGGAGGATATTGCCGCATCACGCTACCTCAGCAGAGCCACTAAAATCATCAAAGACTCCACACATCCCGGTCACCACCTTTTTGAACTGCTACCCTCTGGCAGGCATTACAGGTCAGCCAAAACACGCACCTCCAGACTCAGAGACGAGACAGTTTCTTCCCCAAAGCAATCTTCAAGTTCAAGTTCAAGTTAGTTTATTGTCATGTGTCCCTGTATAGGACAATGAAATTCTTGCTTTGCTTAAGCACACAGAAAATAGTAGGCATTTACTACAAAACAGATAAATGTGTCCATATACCATGATATAAATATATACACACATGAATAAATAAACTGATAGTGCAAATAACAGAAAGTGGTTGGTAATAATCAGAGTTTTGTCCGAGCCAGGTTTAATAGCCTGATGGCTGAGGGGAAGTAACTATTCCTGAACCTGGTTGTTGCAGTCTTCAGGCTCCTGTACCTTCTACCGGAAGGTAGCAGGGAGATGAGTGTGTGGCCAGGATGGTGTGGGTCTTTCATGATACTGCCAGCCTTTTTGAGGCAGCGACTGCGATAAATCCCCTCGATGGAAGGAAGGTCAGAGCCGATGATGGACTGGGCAGTGTTTACTACTTTTTGTAGTCTTTTCCTTTCCAGGGCGCTCAAATTGCCGAACCAAGCCACGATGCAACCGGTCAGCATGCTCTCGACTGTGCACCTGTAGAAGTTAGAGAGAGTCTTCCTTGACAATCCGACTCTCCGGAATCTTCTCAGGAAGTAGAGGCGCTGATGTGCTTTTTTGATGATTGCATTAGTGTTCTCGGACCAGGAAAGATCTTCAGAGATGTGCACGCCCAGGAATTTGAAGCTCTTGACCCTTTCAACCATCGACCCGTTGATATAAATGGGGCTGTGGGTCCCCCTCCTACTCCTTCCAAAGTCCACAATCAGTTCCTTGGTTTTGCTGGTGTTGAGGGCCAGGTTATTGCGCTGGCACCATATGGACAGTTGCTCGATCTCTCTTCTGTACTCTTCTGTACTCTGACTCATCCCCGTTATTCACACTCAATATGAAAAAATAACAGTATTATTCATGCTGCACTCCTCCATGCTGCTACCCACCTAGAACTTTACTATCACCATGTGCAATACTGATTACTTACTTATCTTGATACCTAGTTTTTAACATTGTTTTTAAATTGTCTCCTGTGTTTTTATGTTTGTATATTATGCACCAATGGAGTGGCAATAACAATTTCATTGTATGCAGTGCTTACAATGACAAATAAAGGCATTTCATTTCATTTCATGTCATGGAATTAAATGCAACATAACCTTATGCTCATCAAGTATTTATTGAAATACTAACCATTTCTACACATTTGTCACCAATGCAAAGATGTTATGGTGATTTCGGCATCATTGTGTTATCACTGAGGTGGGAGAATGGACTAAAGTTTCACACTTTGCAAATACCCAGTGCATGGGGTATGCTCAGGATTGCAAAACAGCAGAATTGTGCACTAAGTCAAGACAGGAACTCTTTGCTCGACATGGTACAGGCTCTGTGTTGCATTAACATAATAATGAGTTTCTATTTATTTAATGTTCATTTCAGGTTCATCAAGTACCCAAGAAATGACCAGCCAGTTGTGAATGGACCATATTTTGCTTCATTGTATTTCAGTGCCAGTGTAATGGCGCTTTTTCACGGGGCGACTTGACGCAAGATGTAACCAGAGTGAAGTGGTCGTGGTCAAGCACGATATCACACGATATAACGTGGTGTAGATAAAGAGTTCCCACGGTACTCGGCATTTCTGTTATTTGTGCGAGTGACTTGTCCGTCTCCCGAGCTTTCCCGTTAAATCTTGAATGAACATTATGAACTACACGTGGCACAAATGATGTCACTTTTTTTTTCACACACTATAAATATCCTCCCTTGGTTGAATTGGCTCATTTGGAGACATGCCTATACTAAGTAGTTTCGAGTACAGGATGATGGATTTTTTCATTGACGCGCTGTATGCAGCAGCCCACTATGTGCATCGAGGACGCTTGCGTGAAGGCAGAAGGGAGAGATTAATTAAAAAGAGAATTAAGAGGAAGTCTCACTGGGTGTGAAAGAGCAAAGAGGCCATCTCTGCGCTTACTACAATTCACAATTGGGGAGTGTGCCGTGGCAGGACAGCTATATTGATGGGTAGCCGACCACAGGAACACTACTGCATGTTAGCAGAAATGCATAGCAAATAAGCTGACTTTCTAGTGTTGTCCTCTGAAAAGTGCTTCCTATAAGATGTTCGTCCGCAAAACCTGCCATTTAGCACATTGCATTGTCCCTTTTAATGCCTGAGTTTAGGCTTGTTGCGGAGGTTAATGAATATAATGTGTTTAAAATAATCTAGCGTGCCTCATTTGTTGATTTTCGTGTTTGCGAGGCCCTTTTATAGACAAATGTTTGGTGTGATGCACCTTCTCTCAATATGTGCAAGAAGTCGTCTTTTTATATTGTCAAATAGGAATAAAGACTTTGTCTCACATTTACCGTGCTGATTGGCTTATTTTATTTTCTACCGAGAGGTGAAACTTTCAAACGTTTAAATAGCTCAACAATTGATGGACCTGAACACTCAAAAATGAAACTTAATGAAAATGTGATTATATCACCTCCCTTCAACTATTTTGTGTTTCAGCATGAGAGGGATTATAACATTAGAGACATTCATCTTGTAGTGATGTGTTAATGAAGAATTGCAGACATCAAGCTGATAGTAAAAAATATATTTATTTAACAATGAGGTAAACAAGCACTGACAATCAAACTGCTGAGGTAAAAGCTTTATCACACTTCAGGCTATCATAAAATGTGGAGCCACCAACAGAAACAAAGTACTGCCCAAGAGGAAAAGACACACATATTAACATACATTTACAGCAAACCTAATCTGTCGAAGATTGACACAAAAAGCTGGAGTACCTCAGCGGGACAGGCAGCATCTCTGGAGAGAGTCTGAAGAAGGGTCCATTTTGTGTCTATCAGTCATATCAATTTACACGCAAATCTTTCATCTTAAACTCATGCTCCAGTTTTGCTGCACAGCGTATTATACAAGTTCACACCAGTGTAATATCCGTGCATAACATAACACAATCAATGACTATCACTGCTGCTGTCCTAATTCCCCATTTACTCCCCCAATTCCCCATTTACTGGTGCGCTCCCCTAATTCCTCATTTACTGGTGCGCTCCTCTAATTCCCCATTTACTGGTGTGCTCCCCTAATTCCTCATTTACTGGTGCGCTCCTCTAATTCCCCATTTACTGGTGCGCTCCCCTAATTCCTCATTTACTGGTGCGCTCCTCTAATTCCCCATTTACTGGTGCGTTCCCCAAATTCACCATTTACTGGTGCCCTCCCCTAATTGACCATTTACTGGTCCCCTCCTGTATTGTTCTATTTTCTGTAAAATCACCCTTCCCATTCCCAGTTTTAAAGCTGGGCTGGGATATTAAAACACACGCAGACAGGGAATTTTGGAATGGCACTGCGGCACAATAGTGGAGTTGCTGCCTAACCCAGAGATTAGTGCGGGTGTCACAGGTTATGGGGAGAAGGCAGGAGAATGGGGTATGAGGGAGAGATAGATCAGCCATGATTGAATGGCATAGACTTGATAGGCCGAATGGCCTCATTCTACTCCTATCAGGGAGAGTTAGATTTCGCTCTCAGGGCTAACGGAATCAGGGGAGATGGGGAGAAGGCAGGACGGGGTACTGGTTTTGGGTGATCAGCCATGATCATAGTGAATGGCGCTGCTGGCTCGGAGGGCCAAATGGTCTACTCCTGCACCTGTTTTCTATGTTTCTAAAGCCACACCATCATCTCTCATGGATGGACGGATGCTAGCCACAAGGTAACCTCTAACAACCTCTCTCTCCTCCCATTTCTTACCCTTCCCTCGCCCGCACCCCACCCCACCCCACCCCACTGTGGCCCATCTAGACTCGCACCTCTTTCAGCCCTCCCCTCACCCCTCTCACCCCCCCCCCCCCCTCCTCCTCTCCCCCCCCCCCCCAAACATTCCTTCCCCATGCTTCACAATCCTATCTTACAGACTATGCTTTAATCTAGGGTCTTTGTTCAAACCATCTGCCCCCTCGCCCGTGTCCATCTATTACCTGAGATAGACACAGAATGCTAGAGTAACTCAGAGGAACAGGCAGAGAAAGAATGGCTTTAAGGAATGGGTGAGTTTGGGAAATCCATTCCTTCCATCCAGACATCAAAATGCTGGAGTAACTCGCTCCAGCATTTTGTGTATCTTCGATTTAAAGCAGCATCTGCAGTTCCTTCCGACACCTGCCACGCTTGATCCTGCCTCCTCTTTCCCAGCTGGAACCGAAACGTCACCTATCCATGTTCTCCAGAGATGCTTCCTGCCTGAGTTATTCAAGCATTTTGTGTCGAAAAGTGGAACTTGCTACGAAAAGTGGAATCAGATACAATCAGCAGGTTTGAGAGACATTTGATTTGAAGTTTGAAATTTCCAAACACTTTTTAATCAACTCGCACCGAACGACTAGTTCCAAAGTTTTCGTCAGTTAAAGGATATTGAGAACACCTTTTTTACTCACCTTCTGTCCCCTCTGTCCAGCTTCCGGGTTTACCGTTCGCAGGAGTTCCCACGGTAACCGCAAGAGTTATTACGGATATCGCACGGATATCGCACTGGCCACTACGTTCATATAATGTTGCAATGCTCAACCACAAGTGTACAAGTCACTCTTGGAGAAATTCAAGCTTGCTTAAATTTTCTCCCGAGTCACCAAGTTACACGATTACCTGCCGTTAGCGCCACGGTGGTCCACGGTGGTCCACGAATGCCGTACTGTTATCGCACGAGGTTCCCACGATGTTAAACTCTGGTTAACTCTTGCGTCAAGTCGCCCCGTGAAAAAGCTGCTTAAATATTACCATTCTACTCAGAGTTATAAGCTCACGTGATCACGGGAGAAAAATCATCAATCAATTAAATATCCTCAGTTCAGTTGGCACACGGGGCATTTCTCACACATTGTTTCATTTACCACTGGGACAGAGATCACACATTCATAAAGAGGAACAGGAGATTCATTACTTGAAGCTTTTTGCCAAACTAGAAAAGCCTTTCTTTTCAATTTTTCATTCATTTCAACCAACTGAATGAGCAATGTTGAAGCAATGAGCAATTAATTTCCCATTCAGCACTGTCTCTTCATTTTCAGCCTGGTTGATGATGGATGGAAAGAGGGTTGAGGTGGGAGAGTGGATTGGTGGAAGCAAATGACCTTCAGGGGAAGAATCTGCCAGCCTAACCCAGCACATATGCCACACAAAATTAATCACCCTTCAGCAAAACTATTTTTGACCTTATATAATATGGAGCACTGTTAGGTAACATAAATAAAGATTCTGTGTGTTAGTTAAGGGCCTGTCCCACTATGGCAACCTTATTGGCGAGTTTAGGAGAGTGCGCTCGCCACAAGCTCACAGCATGGTCGACACATGGTCGTAGGTGGTCTCTGGTAAGCCTCCTTCATGGTCGAGAGAAGTTCCCGCATAGTGGTTACTCCTCGCGGCCTCAGTTTGGTCGATGCTTCGAAAATCAATACTTTTGAACTCGTAGTGCAGTGGTAGTGGGGTCGCCATGTCGTTCTAGGTAGTCGAGGTAGCCATAGGTAATCTCTTTTGCTGACCGGGCATTTTAATTGGCTCATTGGGGGGGAAAAAATGTAAGCACAATTTTTCAGAACCAAGGAAGACCGACCGGTAATGTTAAATGCCTGCTAAAGTTCACAGCTGGGTATCCTCTGGCTTATTAAAAGTTGTCTGGCTTCTTAAAAGTGTCTCCACTCCTTCTCTCCCCCCCCCCTCCCCCCCTTCTCTCCCCCCTTCTCTCCCCCCTTCTCTCCCCCCTTCTCCCTTCCCCCCCCTCTCTTCCCCCCCCCCGCCCTTTTAAAGGACATGCCGTAAACTGTGCCAGCCGTCTTTCACCTTCCTGTTCATCGCGTGTATCACCTTGGCTTTGCACAGTGTGAATTTCAGACAGCGCTCCCCCGCTTTCACTGGCCCCCTGCCTTTGCGATGTGTTTGGGTGCGTGTTCAGCGCTGACGGTCGATCCAGCTCGCGGTTTTTCAGGCGAGTGCCCCTGAGCTTGAAGGGTCGCAGACAATTTGCTGAAAATCACGTAAGTGGGACAGGCCCTTAAGTAAAGACAATTTGAACAGTCTTACTATAATTAAAATTGGTCATCAATTTCCAACATGGAGCCAGTCCAGTTTCAAAATAAGTTAACACTAAATTCATCACCTTACCCTTGCTGACCATACAATAGCGGGAGTGAGATGAAAAGAATACGACAATGATACATCAGAATCAATTTCTGATGGTGGATGAATGCATTATTGACACAGGACCCTGAATTATTATTTTGCAATTATCTTCCTCAGTTCATGCCTCCTCCACATTCTTCAGGTTTCTGGTCTTCAGTTCCCCCTTCATCAATATAATTCACATTGTCAACATTGTACCATCAAACTAATTCAACTCGATATCTCCAATTATGAGTATAATCCATGAAAAATGTTGCAACACCAGTTAATTCACCAAATAGCATGCAAACAAGATTGCTCAATGTCAAATGAATCGCATATTTCCAAAACAAATTAGAATTAATGTTTTGGCAGCATTACTTTTTGTCTGAGATTACAAATGGCTTCCTCCTTCTGATTTGCCAACCCCCCGGTCTCAGGAAACATCATACAGTTTTACAGAAAATCGTAGAACAAGTTCACACATAATCAGCAAACGTTGGAAATGTTGAAAGCTCTCAGTAGCATCTGTGAAGAGACAAGCGGAGTTAATTTTCCAAAAACCTCAGGAAGAAGCAGAAGGTCCTTGGACCCTCTTGATGTGGGATAGAGGATGATATGAGATTCTTCTTATCTTAACACCATCCTTTCTCTCCTGGTCTGGTCTCTCCCCAGTTATATAGCGTCATACAACACGGGAACAGGTACTATGACCCAACTTGCCCATACCGACCAAAACCTCAAGCACTTTGTGTTTCACTCAAGAGTACAGCATCTGCAATTCCTTGTGCCTATCTTCTCTCTTTAAACATTCCAACGAAAGGTCTGGGACACAAAATGTTAACTCACTTTTTTTCTTTCCACAGGTGTTACCTGACCTGCTAATTGCTTCCGGCATTTTTATTTCTGTTTCAGATTTTCGCATCATTTAGCCCTTTCCTGTCAGGACAGAATAGGCAGCATGGGGTAAATGAAGTGCTTGAGGAGTATAAAGAATGTAAAAAGAATCTTAAGAAAGAAATTAGAAAAGCTAAAAGAAGATATGAGGTTGCTTTGGCAAGTAAGGTGAAAGTAAATCCAAAGGGTTTCTACAGCTATATTAATAGCAAAAGGATAACAAGGGATAAAATTGGTCCATTAAAGAGTCAAAGTGGACAGCTATCTGCAGAGCCAAAAGAGATGGGGGAGATATTGAACAATTTCTTTTCTTCGGTATTCACCAAGGAGAAGGATATTGAATTATGTGAGGTAAGGGAAACAAATAGAGTAGCTATGGAGACTATGAGATTCAAAGAAGAGGAAGTACTGACACTTTTGAGAAATATAAAAGTGGATAAGTCTCCAGGTCTGGACAGGATATTCCCTAGGACATTGAGGGAAGTTAGTGTAGAAATAGCAGGGGCTATGACAGAAATATTTCAAATGTCATTAGAAACGGGAATAGTACCGGAGGATTGGCGTACTGCGCATGTTGTTCCATTGTTTAAAAAGGGGTCTAAGAGTAAACCTAGCAATTATAGACCTGTTAGTTTGATGTCAGTGGTGGGCAAATTAATGGAAAGGATACTTAGAGATAATATATATAAACATCTGGATAAACAGGGGCTGATTAGGAACAGTCAACATGGATTTGTGCCTGGAAGGTCATGTTTGACTAATCTTCTTGAATTTTTTGAAGAGGTTACTCGGGAAATTGATGAGGGTAAAGCAGTGGATGTTGTATATATGGACTTCAGTAAGGCCTTTGACAAGGTTCCTCATGGAAGGTTGGTTAAGAAGGTTCAATGGTTGGGTATTAATGGTGGAGTAGCAAGATGGATTCAACAGTGGCTGAATGGGAGATGCCAGAGAGTAATGGTGGATGGTTGTTTGTCAGGTTGGACGCCACTGACTAGTGGGGTGCCACAGGGATCTGTGTTGGGTCCACTGTTGTTTGTCATGTACATCAATGATCTGGATGATGGTGTGGTAAATTGGATTAGTAAGTATGCAGATGATACTAAGATAGGTGGGGTTGTGGATAATGAAGTAGATTTTCAAAGTCTACAGAGAGATTTATGCCAGTTGGAAGAGTGGACTGAAAGATGGCAGATGGAGTTTAATGCTGATAAGTGTGAGGTGCTACATCTTGGCAGGACAAATCAAAATAGGACGTACATGGTAAATGGTAGGGAATTGAAGAATGCAGGTGAACAGAGGGATCTGGGAATAACTGTGCACAGTTCCCTGAAAGTGGAATCTCATGTAGATAGGGTGGTAAAGAAAGCTTTTGGTGTGCTGGCCTTTATAAATCAGAGCATTGAGTATAGAAGTTGGGATGTAATGTTAAAATTGTACAAGGCATTGGTGAGGCCAATTCTGGAGTATGGGGTACAATTTTGGTCGCCTAATTATAGGAAGGATGTCAACAAAATAGAGAGAGTACAGAGGAGATTTACTAGAATGTTGCCTGGGTTTCAGCAACTAAGTTACAGAGAAAGGTTGAACAAGTTAGGGCTTTATTCTTTGGAGCGCAGAAGGTTAAGGGGGGACTTGATAGAGGTCTTTAAAATGATGAGAGGGATAGACAGAGTTGACGTGGATAAGCTTTTCCCACTGAGAATAGGGAAGATTCAAACAAGGGGACATGACTTGAGAATTAAGGGACAGAAGTTTAGGGGTAACATGAGGGGGAACTTCTTTACTCAGAGAGTGGTGGCTGTGTGGAATGAGCTTCCAGGGAAGGTGGTGGAGGCAGGTTCGTTTTTATCATTTAAAAATAAATTGGATAGTTATATGGACGGGAAAGGAATGGAGGGTTATGGTCTGAGCGCAGGTATATGGGACTAGGGGAGAATACGTGTTCGGCACGGACTAGAAGGGTCGAGATGGCCTGTTTCCGTGCTGTAATTGTTATATGGTTATATGGTTAATATACAAAAGATTGAATTAACATACCACCAGATTTTAAAACAGCTACTTCGTCACTGTTATCAGACTCTTGAGCAAATCTCACATACGCTAAAGATGAATTCCATGATTTTCCAAACTACAATGGTGCAGCCCTTGCGCTGTTTTAAAATTTGCTCTTTCTTTGTAACTGTGACACTATATTCTGTACGCTGCTTATTTTCCATTTCACATCACCTGATGTATATATTAAAGATGATATAATCTGCCTGGATACCATGGAAAACACATGTTTTTCCACTGTATCTCGGTACACATGACAATAATAAACCAGTATCAATATCCATATCATTCTCCTCCCCTCCACTTTTAACAATCTAAAGAAGCTGTTACTTCCATAATGCCCTGATCCACTCTTCCATCTTCACCAAATACTGTCCTTCTCATGGGTTTTTTCAATGCTAAAACAGGTGGTACCATACCTGTCCTTTTACCCCTTTCCTTCCCACTAACTAGTTATTCCAGCTGGAGCATTGATTTACTGGCATTTATTCCACTACAGTCCCCTACATCTGGTGTTCAGTATGTGATCTCTATTTTGGAGAAACCAAATGCAGTATTTATAGAAAGTAACAAAATGCTGGAGTAACTCAGTGGGACATCTCTGGATGGAAGGAAAGGGACAGGCAACATTTCTGGATAGAAGGAATGGGACAGGCCACACCTCTGGATAGAAGGAATGGGGTTTCTGGTCGAGACCCTTCATCAGACTGGGAGTCAGGGTCTTGGGAATTTTGGGCACCATAACTGAGGAAGGATATGCTGGCCCTGGAGAGGGTCCATAGGAGGTTTACAAGAATGATCCCAGGAATGAGTGGGTTAACATGTGATGAGAGTTTGACAGCACTCGGCCTCTACTCGTTGGAGTTTAGAAGAATGAGAGGGGACCTCATTGAAATGTACCGAATAGTGAAAGACTTGTATAGAGTGGATGTGGAGAGGATGTTTCCACTAGTAAGAGAGTCTAGGACTAGAGGTCATAGCCTTAGAATTAAAGGACATTCCTTTAAGAAGGAGATGAGGAGGAATTTCTTTAGTCAGAGGGTGGTGAATCTGTGGAATTCTTTGCCACAGAAGGATGTGGAGGCCGTCAATGGATATTTTTAAGGCAGAGATAGCTAGATTCGTGAATAGTACGGGTGTTAGGGATTATGGGGAGAAGGCAGGAGAATGCGGCGAGGAGGTAGATAGATCAGCCATGATTGAATGGCGGAGTAGACTTGATGGACCAAATGGCCTAACTCTGCTCTTATCACCTATGATCTTATGACCTAAACATCATGCATTCCTTCTATCCAGAGATGCTGCCTGTCCCACTGAGTTACTCCAGCATTTTGTGTCTATCTTCTGTGTAAACCAGCATCTGCAGTGCCTTCCTGCACCTTGCAGCAGCTGTAACTGCTTTGCAGAACTTTTCTGTTCAGTTCACTAAGTTGCCCCGGTTCCAGTGGTCTTTCAATTTATATCATCCATCCACTCCCACTCCGACCTCTCTGGCTCAGGTCACCTGCACTCTTTCAATGAAATCCAAGCTAATCTCCTGGAATGACACCTCATCTTACATCCATAAATATTGCTGGCCTCAAACCTCTATATCTAATTTCAGATAACCAGCCTTTCCTGTTTGCCTCAAAAATGGCAACATTTTGGTAATCCATTTACACCCAGTTGTTTTTTCTCCTGAAATGCTGATTGATCTGCTCGGCAAAGTTTTTGTTTGTTTCAGAGTTCCAGTAACTGCTGTTTATTACCTCTCACAGTCCCAGCAAATTCCTTTGCAGTCTCCCCTCTCTGCAACTGATTTTAAACAAACCCGATTTTTATCTCCTAAGTATTTGACTTGTCTTGTCAATTCCTTGTGTCTGAATCCTGAAACCTCTTAAACCGACAGCTCTTAAATCCACACATCTTACACAAGTTATTGTGTGTAAGATTATTTAATTTTGTAGCTGAGCCAGATAATAAGATACAAGACTAAGTAACATAGACAAGCAAGGTGGGCTCTTAAAGTGAGGGGTAGAAAGATTTTGTTCCAGGGATCAGATTCAGATCATGAACTGGTGACGAAGCAATAAAAATCAGGAATGTGACTGAAGCCAAAGAAAGAAGAACAGAGGGTTGTAAACAGGGGTTACAGTGAAGGTCATTGACCTAATAGATCATTGAGCTACATTGCCAAGTGGACTGGATGTTTCTATCTCCAAGTGGGCTGTCTGTCCCACTGGATCTTTTCTGTTTTTATTATACCAGGAATCAGTGAAGATTATAAAATCAATCCTTTGTAGGACTGGGAGTAAATTTAAAAATAAAGGGAAATAATGTACAGTAGCAAATGGAGTGCACTAAATAACAAACGTGCTTCCCTTTGGGATAAAATGCACTTATTTTACAAATGCTGCAGCTTAGACACTGTACATGCCTCACAGCAACTGCAAAGTTTCATTTTGTACTCAATGACTGGGATCTGTGAGTCAATTTTGTGCTGACATTGAAGGTCACATGTGTAGGTAAATGCAGTTTCATCTGATGCCACTGCTCAATTGACACATTTTCACTGTAGCTGCTGTTTCACCTCATGCTGCGTTAGCAGCTCTTTCCGAATTGAAGGAGACCTTGTTAACAGAGTACATTTACAGGAAACAATTCAGGTTTGTTGAATCAGAATCTCTCTCCCTCTGGTCCTCCCTCCCCCAGCAATCCATAGAATGCTGATGTGGCATATTAAGTTGATTTCTATGCAATGTTACCTGATGCAGTTATACAGATAAGGTCATGTCGCACTGCACGCTTCAAATGTGCTTTCAGATTACTTCTCTGCGCTGGAATTTAAGTTTGTTTATTTCCTTCATCCAAATGCACTTAGCTGTAAGTGTGGGACAGATGTTGTCAATTGAACTGGATGCGTCTCAGCTGCATTAATGAGGTCTCTGTATCAATTTCACATGATGCAGATTTAATTCCCGGATGAAGGGTATTCACCAAAATAGGATGGTGTGTCTGAAAAGGCAGATCTGGCTTCTGTTAACTAGAGCTAGGCTTTCCATGCACTTCTGGACTACAGGATAACCAGGCTTTTCCAAAAAGCAGTAAGCAGCAAATGCTGGAAATCTGAAATAAAGCCATGCAATTCTGGAAGCAATCTATGCACAGAATTAGTGGAGAGTGAAGCAAAGTTAACATTTTAGGTCAATGTCCCTTTAAAAGTTGCATTTGTCTTGCAGAATGACTAATAGTTTCTAACTTCAAGTAATCCTTGCTTTCCCTCTCTCTCCATCCCTCCACCATCCTAGTTCCCCGACTAGTTTCACTGTCCTATGATTAGATTTTACCAATTGTATGCCTCGTTGTCACCTTCCTCTCAGCTAACAATGATCCATTTTCCTTGATTATCATCTCCATTCATCTCTTATTTTCACACCTTACCCTTCCATATCTCTATGTCTCCATCTCCCCTGACTCTCAGTCTGAAAAAGGCTCTAGACCCAAAAAGTCACCCATTTCTTCTCTTCAGAAATGCTGCTTGTTCCAGCATTTTGTGTCTATTTTCGGCTTATAGTTAGTTTGTTACTCATGCCATTTTGACTTTCTTTCTTAGTGCATCTCTTACATTCAATCACCTTGTACTATGAGGAGGGCTGCGATGAACCTCTCTATCAAATTGCTTTCCAACCGTACCACCTGAATACAATACAATACAATATTTATTGTCAAGATGAACTGAAGGACGAATGTGGCATTAAATGCACAAATGGAAACTGGCAAGAAGGAAGAGACCAGATAATCGATCAACCCACCCCAGGCATCACAAATGACAGGCAATTTTCATCACATCCCACAACCCCCGCCCCACCCAACCTTAAACAACCTTCTGTGACCATGTATCCCTTGGAAAGAGAAACCTAAAATGGTCACTGGAAAAAAATACGTTGGTAACATTTCCATCTGATTCCAGTTGATAATCAATGCAAGGGATCATATCAAATGCATCGACATATTCTTGTAAACCTCATGTTTGATGCAGTCTCAGATGCAGTAAACTATTCACACCAGCTCCCTCTTCAAGGAATACAGAGTCAGCACCCACTGAGGCAGTATTCCAAAGGCCATTTCACTCTGGGATAAGGGAAGGTTGCAGAGTTATTTTATTGCCACGTGTACCAATAAAGGTACAGTGATATGCAAATTACCATACAGCCATATTGAACAAGACACCCAACTACATAAAAGTTAACATAAGCATCCACCATAGCAGATTCTCCACATTCCTCACTGTGATGGAAGACAATAACGTCTAATATTTTTCCCTCTCATTCTCTCCTGCGGTCGGGGCAGTCGAACCATCCACAATCGGGGCGGACGAAGCTCCCGCAGCCGGTGGTCGAAGCCCTCATGCTGGGGCTACCAAAGCTCCCATGATAGGGGCGGTTGACGCTCCCACTTCAGGGCGGTCATAGCTCCCATGAATGGGGCGGTTGAAGCTCCCATTTCGGGGAGGTTGAAGCTCCCGCGTTGGGGCGGTTGAAACTACCGCGTTGGGGCGGTTGAAACTACCGCGTTGGGGCGGTTGAAGCTCCCGCGGCTTGGAGCTCCCAAAGTCGGTCTCTAAACAGGAACCGTGAGCTCCGCAAATTCCGCAATGTTAACTGATGTGCACGTTATTCTGTCCACATCAATCTAAGTGTACAGCCTTTTGTCCTTCTTTATGGGTCAAACTGAAATTATCTAACGACAGATATGCTATCCAGCTATTTGATTATTTTGTAATTACATCTGTGGTCATATTTAAGTCTGTGCAGTTAAAGTAAACCAAACAGGACCATCATTCCATTACTGCTAATTGATTTTTGAAGCGTGTTTAAATATAAATAATAAGTTCTTGCTGTCCAAGTTTACTTAAAATTACATTAAATGCTAAAGCTGTGGAAACATTTATGAAAGTACTATTTAAGTCTCTTTAATTGAATTTTGTGCTTAGGATCATTGTCCAGATTAACCTGAAGAATTTAACTCTTTTCCACTTTGGGTAAATATTTCATATTGTTAAGTACTCCGAAGGGTGATTATGCTCAGTTCCATTTCATCCACATCAATTTTCAAGTTGTTCAAAATGATAAATCTTGTGTAATAACTGAACCGGTCAGTTATCTTGCTTTCTCCCTCCTTCCCCTCCCCCTTCCCAGTTCTCCTACTGGTCCCACTGTCTCCACCTACTTCCTTTTTCTTTTCAGCGCCCCCCCGACATCAGTCTGAAGAAGGGTCTCAAACTGAAACGTCGCCTATTCCTTCTCTCCATAGATGCTGCCTCACCCGGCTGAGTTTATCCAGCAAGTCTACCTTTGATTGTTCCAGCACCTGCAGTTCTTTCTTAAACAGTTATCGCAACACCTTCCATTCACTTGTTATTAAGAAAGTTATGAAGAAATTTATTAATAAAGCAAGACCATGGATTCTGGAGCCTTGGGCCTGAAATAAATATTACAGAACTTGAAGGAACTGCAAATGCATCCTTCTGCCACTTCTGCAAATTAAAACAATTTAAAAAAAATCACAGTTCCTACAAAGGTTCTTTGACTTGAATCAATCATTGCATTTCTCTTCTTAGTTTAGTCTAGTTTTGAGAAACAGCGTGGAAACAGGCTCATCAGAAACTCTGGTTGTCACAGCCTGATGAGGACTGGGGATTTGGAACATTAGGAATTTCTGTAGTAAGGACCTGACCTATGTCAAGGAGGCTGGTGGGTAAGGGGTTTCTGCATCAAGGGTCTAATATATGGATTGGGGAGTTAGTGAGGAGGGGGTTCAGTATCAGATGCTGGAGAAGAAAGAAGTATTGGAGTGGTGGTGTTTCAGCTGATTGAAGATTGGTGACTATTAATACTGGTGGACATCTGGTCCCCGATTGTAACTATTGTGGGGTTGGTGAATAAGTGAATGCTAGTTTGGGCTTCAGGGATCTGGTGTTCAAGTGCACAGTGATCTAATGTGGGGTGGAGTTAATGGGGATGGAATATTCTGTTCCTAAAGAAAATAATGTATACAATAGGATTACTATCATGAGTATTTTCCAGTATATTGTTGATTAAACCAAATTGTCTGGAAAGTGCCGATGATAGTCATTGTGGTTGAATTTTCCCAGAAATGCTCTCAAAGAGTTTTCCACTGATTGAAGTATACAGCATGGAAACAGGCGCTTCGGCTCCTTCAAGTCTATGCTGACCTGTTCACACAATAGTTCAATATTATCCCACTTTCACATCCACTGCCTACATAATATAAGCAATTTACAGAGGCAATTAACCTACAAACATGCTGACCTATCAGATGTGGGTGGAAAGCAAAGCATCAAAAGGATACCCATGCAATCACAGGGAGAAATGCAAACTCCACACATACAGCACACAGGTCAGGATTGAACCCACGTCTCTGGTGCTGTGAGGCAGCAGGTCTACCTGCTATGCCTCTTGTCACATGTAGAATTATGTCAGTAATATACATTGACATGAAGTAAATTTGGGGTTTCCAATTGATTCAAACCATTTCACCACTGAGCAATCAGATTTTTTTGATTAGGTTATTAAAGTGGATACTCTTAGGTAACCTTGTCACTGTAAATTAATCAATTGATATTGACAGCTTGCTTGAAATTAAAATGTATTAAACTAAAATCCAACTCTGTTTATTTTAGTGGTAAAATTCACAATATAACATGTTTTTATTCTTATAACCAAAGCAAGGGGCATTTTGAAGGCAGTATCCAAAGTATTATTCAAAGCTCCATGAACAGAAACATTTAATTAAACTGCACTCAAACTAATAAAATAGCTGAAGTATAAACATAAATTATAGACTGTTTACTATTTAGTTATTCATCCAAGATGGCTCATTCAAGTGAAACTGATGCAATGTGCATCTACCAAATCAGGTCTCTGCATACGATACAGAAAGATCAGAGTGAGAAAGTACCTCTGGCATAAATTCCCAATGAAGAGAAATTCTCAGTTAAAGATGTCCAACTAAGGTCACTGAAGCAAATAAACACAATGTTTTGTTTATATATTTTCAGAATTTATACTTACATCTTGGATGAATCCATTCTTTAATTTAATTTGCTTTCCTGCAAAAAATTGGAATCGTACATTGACAGCACAGTGCACAGCTGGTAGAGTTGCTGCCTCACAGCACCACAGACCTGGGTTCAATACTGACTTTGGATACTATCTATTTAGAATTTGTACGTTCTCCCTGTGACAGTGTGGGTTTTCTCCCGGTGCTCCAGTTTCCTCCCACACTCTAGAAACATGCAGGTGTGTAGTATAATTTGCTAACTCAGTGAAATTGCCCCTATTGCATAGTGAGTGCATGAGAAAGTGGAATAACATAGAACTATGTAGTGTGAACAGGTGATCAATGATCAGCGTGGCCTGTTTACAAATTGTATCTCTAAACAAAACATATCCTCAGTAAAGTAATTGAGGTATATAGCACCGAAACATCCCCTTTGCCCTACTCATCCATGTTGACTAAGTTGCCTAACTGAGCTAGTCTATATTGCTTGGGCCTGATCCATAACCCTCCAAACCAAACCATCCGCTTTACCTCCCCCCTCGACTCCATTCAAGGACCCAAGCAGTCGTTCCAGGTGCAACAGAGGTTCATAGAAACATGGAAAATAGGTGCAGGAGTAGGCCATTCGGCCCTTTGAACCTGCACCACCATTCAATATGATCATGGCTGATCATCCAACTCAGTATCATGTACCTGCCTTCTCTCCATACCCCCTGATACCTTTAGCCACAAGGGCCACATCTAAAGGGATCAGGGGGTATGGAGAGAAGGCAGGTACAGGATACTGAGTTGGATGATCAGCCATGATCATATTGAATGTTGGAGGAGGTTCACCTGCACCTCCTCCATCCACATCAATTGCATCCACTGCTCTAGATGTCAGCTGATCTACATAGGTGAGACCAAGCGTAGGCTGGGCGATCGTTCCGACGAACACCTCCGCTCGGTCAGCAATAACCAACCTGATCTCCCGGTGGCTCAGCACTTCAACTCCCCCTGCCATTCCGAATCTGACCTTTCTGTCCTGGGCCCCCTCCATGGCCTGAGTGAGCACCACCGGAAATTGGAGGAGCAGCACATCATATTTCGCTTGGGCAGTTTATACCCCAGCGGCATGAACATTGACTTCTCCAATTTCCAGTAGCCCTGATTGTCTCCTCCCCTTCTCAGCTCTCCCTCAGCCCTCTGGCTCCTCCTCTTCCTTTCTTCTTCCCACCCAATGGTATTATTAGTTTGTTGTACCGAGATAGTGAAAATTTACATGTACTGCGATAAAGTGAAAATTTGATTTGCATGTTAGCCAGGCAAATCATACCATACATGATTACGTCAGGCGATGCAAAAGGGGGACCTGGATTTCTTGTACCAGTCGGTGTCATCTGCCATGAATACCTAGTTGAACTTCGATGAAGAGTGCATCTCACAGTTCCTCTATAGATTAGGGTTGAGGAGTACTCGAATTGACATCTTTGGAACGCAGTCCTCTCTACACACTTACTGATGAAATCTTTGATAGCAGTGGTGTACTCATTCAGGTTGCTCACTGAGTATGGAATATGGACCAATCCACCAACTCAAATCAGTGAAATAGGAGCTTGTTTGTTTCCTCAGACCAGTGCTGCATGACTTTCTATGCTAGATCCTGACACTTCAATTCCTGTTTGTAAGCAGGGTTCAGGAATACAACCGGAAGGTCAGGTTGGGTGGGGGATGGGGCGGTAGGTGTCTTTAATAATAGTGTTGCAGTAGTCAAGTGTGCTTGCAACTCTGGTGGGACTGGAGATGTGTTGATAGTATTTAGGTAGCACAACAAGGTTGGCCCGGTTGAAGTCCCCTGCAACAAGACATTGAGGTACTTTCAGGCTATTCGTGGCAGTGTAAAGTACATCCAGTGCAAGCTTCACTCTGCATGAAGTGGGATGTAAATTGCAGCCAGGATAGCCAAAGTGAATTCTCACAGCAGGTATTAGGGATGGAAGTTTATCATTAGATATCGCAGGTCTGAGGAGCAAGGACAAACCAGGACCGCCATGACTGAGCACCAGGAAGTGTTGATTAGGATGTAGACCCCTCTGCCTCTTACCTTGCCCAAGGATGCCATAAGGTCCATCTGGTAAGTTGACAAGCTCTCTAGGTTGCATTGCACATGAGGTGAAGCAAGTGTGAGCCCTGTCTCTGTGAAACAGCACATATCAATCTCAGTTCCCTCAGGTAGGCAAGTCTAACTTGAAGTTCATCCAGTTGTTTTCAGTATATTGGACGTTTGCCAGGAGTGAGCTGTGTAAGGGGGACTTGAAACCGTGATGTTTCAGTCTCACCTGCAGACCATGGTTGCCCAATGAGAGAGGTCTGTTCATTGTTTCTAGATGCCTCTGATAATCAGACACCTTTATAAACAGTTGAAAAACATTTAAGGAATTAAAACATTGAAAAACATTAATAAATCATTAAAAATGTCACACAATCATTTAAATGAGCGTGACAGCCCTAAATGTACGGGTGATTGGAATAAAGCTGAAGGGTCAGGTACAAATTGTTACCAGCTCCTCAATTATGAGCAGTTCCTTGAGCTCAGTTATGTTGTGGAATTCCATCAGAATCAGTGGTGAGTCCAAAGATGGAGTACCTTCAGCAACAGACTGGTTCCACCAAGATACAGCACAGAACAACACAGGAGATCCTTTTTCCCTGTGGCTATCAAACTACCCCTCCTCCCCCGCCTCCTTCCCTGTGGCTATCAAACTACCCCTCCTCCCTCCTGTCCCTGAGCCTTTGCAGTGAATAGAATAAAATTAGAGAAGTTCAATAGAGGCAATATCAAACAATAATGTATTTAATTAGGACCAGAACTTTCTAGCAGATCACTTCACTCCCTTTGTGATACCTCAGAAGTGGTTCTGGTGTGGGATACAAAGCAATAGGTCAATTAAGAACCATCTCTTCTAAATGTACCTAACAAATATTCCTTGGAAATATACAAACAAGACACAACATTTATATAACATATATGTACACATGACAAGTGAGCAAATGCCCTCATTTAACACCTTATCTTCACTGGTGTTGTTATGCATGACATAAACTTGCGGGGAAACCAATGACATTCATGCTAGGTATTTCCAGTCGCTTAGCACAGAGCTAGCCCACGTCTTTGGACCCAATGTGTGGGGTGTATAACAGTCTGCATCGCATATGCCATACTGAATCTATCTCAAGGCTGACACAGGAGATGGCTTTAGACTTTGCACTGGCACCTAACATCCATCTCAGTTCCTCCACGGTGATACTCATTGCCTCTGTATCAATATGATTCTAACCAGCATCTACATTTATATAGAGCAACACACAAGTTTGTAACCAGGATCACAATGATCTCAATCACAGAAATCAGCCCTGTAGAATCTCATATATCTACCATTATATTACACTTTTATTTTGTTTTTTTAATATATTGACTTAGACGATGAAAAGTGTATGCATGCCACAATTAGAAAAACATAGCTTGCCTTGACTGTTCCAGTGAAATTATTAACCAACTGACCTGGGGAATAGGAAGAGGGACTGGCTGCATGAATTGCAAGTCCTGCGTTCAGCAAGCAGATGTTTTATCCTGCTGCCACATTAGGACTTATTTCTCAGGTCAATAATGGTCACTCCATCTTCAAATCTTCCAGCTTCTAATTCCACCCACCTCCCCACTCCTGGATTTGCTGCTACTCCACTAACCCAAACATACTCCCCTCCACTAATAACTCCTTGTGATATATGCAGAAGGCATACTGAAGCAAGTTGCCAAGGCATTTTCAGAAGCACCAGGCAAATACATGATCACCACATTAGAAGGGCAGGTATTCCTGGTGCTTGGCAACATCATCACTTAGTCACGAGTCACACGCCATCCTCACTTAGACCCGTATCATTGGCACTTCATGACGGCAATATTGAAATCTGATACCTTCTACTTAGCATCATTACGGCCACACTTTTACCGTATGCTCTGCAGTAATTTAAGAAGGCAGCTCACCACTACCTTCCTAAATATATTTGAAAGCTGGGTAATGCATCCCGGTGTTGCAATTGTTGTCTTCTATTTGAGAATTAAAAATGAGAAAAACCACATTTGAAGCTGATCTCTTGCCCACATGATATTTTCTATCACCCTTCCCAACCCTTCATCAACACCTGCACTTGTCTGATGCATTACATTTACACAGCCCAAATAACTCTTGTTTCTCTAAATGATTTAGCTATAATTTGTGACAAGGTCAGTGCCTTGACCCAAAGGTATGTTGAAACTGCAATTTTAATCCCTGTGTATCCAGTTTACTCTGTGACGTTGACAAGCAGATCAATTGGTATGTGAAATGCAAAAGGCATTCAAACGTAAGAGTCTCTCTGCTTTATGATTGAAATTGAGAACACATATTCATACCCTTTGCCAAAGAGGGATGTTTTAAAAACAACAACATACTTTTTGTCTGATCCTTAATTTCATTGGCAAAAAAAATCCCAAAATGCTCAACATTTTCAGTGTTAAGATTTCATCTTTGATGCTACATCTGTAGCTTTCTATAAATGTGCAATGTTAGTGCCAAAACTGCTTGCTCAGCACAACTTATTCAGGGTTAAAAAGGATCTCAAACAAGCATAGGTCCCAGTCATTCGCCAGGTCTAACTACCATCCAGAGCTTCCAGACAAAACAGAAAGAGATAGGATGTAAGTGGAAGTTGGTTTACCTTCAACAGAAGTTGGTTTACCTTCAACGGTATTGCCTGTGTGGAATTTATGTATTTTTCCCTATGACCACAGGAGTTTCCTCCCAAATCCAAAGGTGTGGGTGACACGGTGGCACAGCAGTAGAGTCGCTGTCTAACAATTCCTGAGACCCGGGTTCGATCCTGACTACGGGTGCTGTGTGTATGGAGTTTGTATGTTCTCCTTGTGACCATGTGGGTTTTCTCCGGGTGTTCCAGTTTCCTCCCACACTCCAAAGATGTATAGGTTTTAGGTTAATTGGCTTCAGTAAAATTGTGAATTGTCCCTAGTGTGTAGGAAAGTGCTAGGCTACGGGGTGATTGCTGGTCAGTGGGGATTCGGTGGACTGATGGCCCTGTTTCCGCACTGTATCTCTAAAGTCTAACGAACAGTAAAGTGTGCTGTTGGTTAAATGGCCATCGTAAATTGTCACTTAGTTTTATCTGGCAAATAGATAAAAGGATAATAAAAGGAGAATAAGTTGCATGGTTACATGGGAGCAGGGCTGATGGGATTGCTTTGCAGGGAGCTGGCATGGACCTGATGGGTTGAATGCCAGGGCGTGACTGCTAAATCTTAGATTTTCACAATGGAAGTTTCAATTATAAAAATGTTTCTGAAATATGAATCTAACCCACTACCCACTACAACTTCAAGATTAATTATAACAAGCAAAACATAGTTTATTGTTTTATTTGCTGAATGCATCCAATAGTGTGACACTCTTCCAGCAGAATGAACTTAATTGTATATTCACATCCTGATTTGTGCCAAAATGTGCATACTGATATTGAAGTGATAGCACAAGGCAACTTTGCAATAAGCTGTAGTATTTCAATGAACAACTAATTAAATTGATTTACTAAGAATTTATGAAAAGGAGATGGTTGATCACCCCTTAGCAGAGTGTGAATTTGCTTAGTGGGTCTGTCAAAAGATATACAGGTTCTTGACTCGGTACATACAGGGCAACAACATAACAAACGACTCTCTGATTTGTGGGCTGCTCCCTGTAGCCACATGCCAAGATAGATATCAGATGCTGCTTGAAGACCTTCAGTTCGATGCAAGGTGTTCTTTTTGTTCTGCGGATAACTTGTTGGTCTTCCAGCGCAGTGATTTGTCCGTGAGGGAATGTTTCCAACTGGCTCATTCCATACTGCAGGAGGAACGGACTTGATCTTGATGTACCACCGTGAAGGCTCTGTGGGGGAGGACCACTTTCTCTGGTCCTTGCGCTATTGGACACTGGAGGGGTTGGGTGTGGGGGGAACAACCCTCAAATCACCCCAGGAGGTCAGATGAGTTGCAATGGTGTATGGTGTAAAGGAAAAGGGAGGTGCTAACACTACTAGATATAACACTAGCAACACTAACACTAGCATTTTTTAATGTATAGACATGAGAATGTATTAATAGTTTTGCATGGTTCTTTTACATTGTACATATATTTTATTATGAATAGAGTTTTTGAAATAAACAGAATAATGGGGCCTGATCATGATTAATTACCAACTCAAACTGAATGATCAGTGAAATGGTTTCTTATTGACATGTCAAGAACATCTCCATTAGGTTATTTTTGACATGGGAAGGTTAAATGTGCATTACGTGATGAGAACTATTGCTTCATTATCTTTGTAGTAGCCATGCTGAGTTAATCACCATTTGAAGGGATGATTTGCAAGTGAGATCATAGTGCACATGTGTATTACTGTTCCAAATTACCATCCACGTGGGAAAAGTGTTGGTTTAACTCATTGGGAAAGACTTGGAGAATCTTGAGGAAAGGCTTCCTTGGTAGATTCTGCCCACTAGTGGAATCTTTGCAAAGGCATAAAAAGAAATAAGAAAGTGTCCAATTATAGGGACATAATGAAGGTTTAATCCACTGAGGAGATATGGTAGAGTTCAAAAATAAGAAAGATGCAATCACTCTAATGGAATTACACTGTAGGCCTCCAACAAGCCAGCAGGAGATAGAGGAGCAGATATGTAGATTACAGAAAGGTGTAAAAATATTGTGGTAGTGGGTGACATTAATTTCTCCATAATTAACTCGAATTTCCTTAGTGCAAAGGCAGAATTAGTTCAGTGTATCCCACATGATTTCTTGAAACAGAATGTGGATAGTCCAACTTGAGGTGCTACCATACTAGACCTTATATTGAGAAACAAGCCTGGCCAGACGACTAGTTCCAGTACACGAGCATTTTGGGAACACTGATCACAACTCCATAGATTTTAAGGTAGTTATGGACAAGGATAAGTCTGGACCTCGTGGGGGGGGGGGCAGAAAGTCCTAAATTGGAGTAAGGAAGATTACAACATTATTAAACAGTAGATAAGGACCATAAATTGGGGCAGTTGTAAGAAGTGGAGTAGAGAGATTCCAGGAAATTATAGGCTAGTGAGTCTCATATCAATGGTAAATAATCAATTGGAGATGATTCTTTGTGATAGGATTTACTCACTTTTCAAAGAAGATGGGGTAATTAGGGACTGTTAGCATGGCTTTGACCATGGCAGGTCATGTCTTACTAACTTGATTGAGTTTTATGAGGAGGTGGCAAAGGTGATTAATTGATTGATTTTAGAAAGACATTTGATAAAGTCCCAATTGGTAGGCTAATCCAAAAGACTAAGATACATAGGATTCACGGTGACATGATAATTTGGATTCAGAAATGGCTTGCCTACAATAGACAGAGGATGGCGGTGGAAGGGTGTCATTCCTGCATGGTGTGAGGAAGGCTGTCAAAGGACACAGCGGGATATAGATCAGTTACAGAAATGGGCTGAAAAATGTCAGACATAGTTTCAACCAAGCCAATGTGAGGTGATGCACTTTGGATGGTCAAATGTAAGGTCAATGTAAGTATATAGTTAAAGGCAAGACTCCTAATAGCATTGATGTACAAAGGGACCTTGGGTTCCAAGTTCACCACTCTCTGAAAGTGGCAACATGGATAGCATAGGAAGTGTTTAGGGATATGTGCCAAATGGAGGCAGGTGGGACTAGTGTAGATGGGGCATCTTAGTTGACATGGACAAGTTGGGCCTGTTTCCATGCTGTATGACTGTGACTCCATAAATAGAGAGAGTGATAAGAGGGCATTTGATATGCTTGCCTTCATTGGTCGAGGCATTGAGTTTGAGTCATGAAGTCATGTTGCAGCTTTATAAAACTGATTAGGCTACATATGGAGCATTGTGCGCAATTCTGGACACACTATTACAGGAAGGATGCGGAGGCTTTGGAAAGCATGCAGAACAGATTTACCAGAATACTGCCTGGAAAAGAGGTGATAGCTACGAGAGTTTGGACAAACTTGGATTGTTTTCTCTGGAAGGTTGGAGGTTGAACAGAGACCTGATAGAAGTATATAAATGAAGAGGTATTCATAGGATAGACAGTCAGAACCTTTTTCTCAGCATGGAAATGTCAAACACTAGAGGACAAGGACTCTAAGCTTTAAGGTCAGAAGGAAGAAATTTAAAGGTGTGTGGGGCAAGTTTTTTTAGAAGGATCTGTGGTAGAGGCAGATGGGTTGGTTGCATTTAAGAGGCTTTTAGATAGGGGCATGGATGTGTAGTGAATCGAGGGATATAGATCACATGCCGGCAGAGGAGATTAGTTTAACTTGGTATCATAGTTGGCATGGGCATTAGGAGCTGTAGGGCCTGTTCCTGAGCTGTACTGTTCTATGTTCTCTGTGTCCAATCAATAACACAATGAATGTGGAAGCATACTCTGACACTGAAGGATGGCTTACGACAGAGAGCATTGGAACTGAATGTTTTGAGTAATGAGAAATGACAGAATATGCATGACTACTTAATCCTGCAGTATTAGCAACATTTGTCTTAATGCTTCATTACTTTATTGGTCTTAAACTTTTACGGCAGAATAACACTTCGCTTTCAGCTTGTGTCGATCTAGTGAATAGTTTTACAGATGCAGTCAGTAGCTGTTTAGTTGACAGAAGCAATTGTGAGGATGTTGGATGCAAGTTCTCTCATTTTTTCTTATTTGATCATCAGATTTATGGTAATTAGTTGCCAGATGTGCCACAAGCCTCAAGAATTCGATGTGTTTATATTTGATATATAATTAGTAACTCAAATGGTAATGATTACAGTAAATGGGACGATATTGAATGGCATAGAGAAACAGAGAAACCTTGGAGTGTTCATCCACTGCCCCTTAAAAGTTAAAGGAAAAGTGAGTAAGAATAAAATATATGGGTAGACACAAAATACTGGGGTAACCCATTCCTTCTATCCAGAGATGTTGCCTGTCCCGCTACCCCTACTCCAGCATTTGTGTCTACCTTCGATTTAAACCAGCATCTGATGTTCTTTCTGACACATAAAATGTACGGGTGTTTTCCTTTATTCATTGAGGTATAGAATATAAGAACAGGGAAACTATGCTAGAACTCCTTATAAAACTCATTAGGCCACGGCTTGAGTAATGTGATCAGTAATGGTCATCAAATTACAGGAAAGGTGTGACTGGACTGGAGAGGGTGCAGAGGAGATTAACAAGGATGTGCCAGGACAAAACAAGTGTAACTATGAGGAAAGACGATAAACTGAAGTTACTTTCTTTGAAATAAAGGAATCTGAAGGAAGACTGGAGTGAAAAGTACAACATTTTGAGGAGCCTCAATAGAGTAAGAAGTGTGAAGACCAGGGGACATAGATGTAAAACTATTGCTAAAAGGATTAACAAGAGATGACAAAAATTGAACCCACTGACTGAAATGGTTGAAAGGACTGAAAAACCCTCATCACTTTCAAACAGGACTTGGTTGATCTGGAAGAGCAGTGACCTGCAGTCACAGATCCGGTGTTGGAAATTGGGATTAGGCAGAGGAACTTTGTACACAATAGGTCAGACATGTCATTAATTGATCCTGTCAGTAGAAGTATCCCGACCCGAAATGTCACCTATTCATTCCTTCCCCAGATGCTTTTGTCCTGTTGAGTTTCTTCAGCACTTTGGGTTTTTGCTCAAGATTCCAGCATCTTCAGTTTCTTGTGATGCCATTTTCACTCATCCGAAATGAGACATTCCCTTTGTTCTACCCGTGCCTCCCTCACCTTATAGAAGTGTAGTATCTTTATATTTTATATTCTTGATGTTTGTAATACTTGAGATATTTAACTTTTATACTTCGTATTTTAAAACTTTGGAAACTCTACATGTTTGTGCTCTATGTGAAGGCCTTTGTCCCTTGCATTCTGGTTTGATTGTCTTTGTAAGAGATAAGGGAGGCCCAAGATCCTCTTGCAGCCATTAGCATAAATCAGTTGTGAAAGTTATATGACCTTTGTAACTCTGTATCAAGCCCTAGCTAAGAGAAATAAGGGGCCCAAGAATTGGAAGAAATGTGGTTTAAATAAGGGTGGATCACGGAATGGAAAATAACTGGGAATGAGGAGAAAAGTTAATGCAAGTGATTGATTAATGCTAAGGGAATGTTTGCAAGTGATTGGTTATCGATAAGGGAATATCTGCAAGTGATTGGGTATGGAAATGTACCGGGGATGGGACATACAGAATTAAACATGCCATAAAAAGGGGCAGCTCTTTGTTTGGAGTGAACTCTCAAGTGATTTACTCTTTGAGTGTTCTAGCCTCGATTTGCAAATAAAGGTTTGAACTTCTTGAAGAATTCTCCGCTTCGCCTGAGTTAATTTTGAGTATCAGTAACCACGACAACATCTGTCTGACTGAAAATTAACCCACACATCTTTTCCAGTTATGATGAAGGATCACACATCCAAAACAAGACTCTTCCTCACTCCACAGATGTCACTGAACCTATTGAGATTTTCCAGCATTTCCTAGTTTTGATTCAGATTTCCAGATTCAGTTGGGTCTTTTGTTTTAATTTCTACACTAACTTTTAAGACGTGTTATTGTTGGACCAGGAGCCCGTGTCCCTCTGTGAATATAGGGCAGGTGTATTTATGGTAATTTTTTTGTGGTTTTAGATAAACAAAACTTTATGGGAGTCAGCAAGGAGAGCATTTGGGATACTGCAGAGATAACAGGGGGAACGGTGAGGGTTCAACTCCTGATGGGTAGATCCAGAGAATCAGGGCGTTACTGAGGCCAGTGTGCAGTCTGCAGCTATTCATAACTGCAGGGGATAGGTGGCCATTGTTTTCGTCCATCCATCTGTCAGATAAAATGTGTAGGAAGGAACTGCAGATGCTGATTTACACCGAAGATATATCCAACATGCTGGAGTAACTCAGCGGGACAGGAGGCATCTCTGGGGAGAAGGGATGGGTGGCGTTTCGGGTCGAGACTCTTTTGCAGACAAGAAGAAGGTCTGAGAAAGGGTTTCAACCCGTAACATCACCCATTCCTTCTCCCCAGAGATGATACCTGTCCCGCCGAGTTACTCCAGCATTTTGTGTCGATCATGGGTCAGATAACCTGTCCTCAGACTCTAAGCGTCAACCATTCCACTGGGAGTTGTCTTCTAAGTTCCTCCCCCTCCCTCTCACTGTCTTTTCCTTCCACTCCTCCCCTTCTCCACAATCTCCGTCCCCATCTGTCCCTTCTCATTGGCGCTGATGCGACCTCTCGCTGTGTGCGGAGCCGAGACTGCGTGCGGATCAGAGGCGGCGAGAGCAGCGCGCTGTTTGTCCACAGCATCTTTGGTCCACAGCCACACACTCGCCCCGTCTCCAGTCCTCGTCTGGGCGGGCGAGAGGGGGATCCGAGCGCCAACACCATGCTTCGTGCGTTAACAGCCTCCCTGCTATTCCTCGTCTGCGAAAGTAAGTCCAATCCTCCCTTCTCGTTTGTTCTGCGTCGGCATGAATTTAACTAGATCCGGGAGAAATCTTATCCCAGAAGAAACAGGGCTGGGAGCCGCAGGAGCAGATCTCCGGGAATGGTTCCTTCCAGTGGTTTATAGTTGTACAATTCACGCCGATCGTCATGTGTTATTTCTGGGCCGTTTTGCAGTGGCCATGATAGTTGTGCGGAATCTGTTCTGTCAGCTGTTTATTGCAGATGTGAGTGTTTGTTCCGAGCCCGGCTCCGCCGCTGAATGGTTTACACACTGGTAGCTTATTTAGCTGCGCGCTGCCTGTTGTAGCAATCTTTGGCAGGCATATTCCTCATATTTCACGACTGGCCATTTCAGTGAATTTCTAGAAAACGTGAAAACGTATAAATGCAAGGATGTTATAATTAGTCTGCAGACAATTCCTGACTCAAAGTACTGACAAAGCTCCTGCCCCTTCTACACTTCTTTAGTTCGGGCAGTCGTGACCCTCCCTGATACAGCATTACGACATTCGCATTTCAGTGTAGTTCAGTTTTCAGTTTAGTTTATGGTCACGTGTACCGAGGTACAGTGAAAAGCTTTTTTGTTGCGTGCTCACCTCCTGTCAGCAGAAAGACAGCCAACCAGTCAGCAGAAAGACAGCCAACCAGTCAGCAGAAAGACAATTCATTCATTCAAGGGGCAAGGACATCGCTGTTGGAGCCACCATTTATTGCCAATTGCCCTTAATTGCGCTGGGACCGAGGAGGCAGTGAAGGTGGAGGGTATGGCATTGACCGGCATGTAAGGACATTACTTTAGTTTTAGTTTAGACATACAGCATGGGAACGTGCCCTTCAGCCCATCAAGTCCACACAGACCATCAATCATCCATGCAGGTAGACATCCCGCTGAGTTACTCCAGCATTTTGTATCTAGCTTCGATTTAAACCAGCATCTGCAGTTCTTTCCTACACAATCATCCATGCAGATTATTCTACGTTTTTCCACGTTCTCATCCACTCCCTACACACAGGGGCAATTTACTGAGCTAAATTAACCTACAGACCCATACGTTTTGGGGATGTGGGAAGAAACCTAAGCACTCTGAGGTTTCCGACGTGGACACAGGAAGAACATACAAACTCCACGTAGACAGCACCCGAGGTCAGGATCTAACCGAATAGTGAAAGGCATGGATAGAGTGGATGTGGAGAGGATGTTTTCGACTAGTGAGGGAGTCTAGAAGCAGAGGTCATAGCCTCAGAATTAAAGGATGTTCCTTTAGGAGGAGGAATTTATTTCGTCAGAGGGTGGTGAATCTATGGAATTCGTTGCCACAGAATGCTGTGGAGGACTTCAATAAATATTTTTAAGGCAGAGATAAATAGATTCTTGATTAGTACGGGTGTCAGGGGTTATGGGGAGAAGGCAGGAGAATGGGGTTCAGAGGGAGAGAGGGTTTGCTCCCTCCAACAAGCAATCAAATCATTATCAAATTCTTCAGAAAAAAAGCAGCAATTGGATTTGGATCAAAAGGAGAGACAACAATTGGGCTGCAAGATGAAGACAGGAGGGTATGGAATTGAGGGGGGTGTAACTGGGACGCCAGGTATCACTGTTGAGCCCTCTGGAGATGTTGTGGGCTTATCCATGAAACGTCAAAGAAGGAGGGTGCCCAACTGATGACCCCGATGACGTACCTACCCTACCTTTCACCACTCCAATTCCACTGCAAATAGCAAGAGTGCCGACTTATTACAGGGATTGAAACATCAAGTCCTATTAGCTCTAGTTAAGGCAGAGATAAATGGATTATTGATTAATACGGGTGTCAGGGATTATGGGGAGAAGGCAGGAGAATGGGGTTCAGAGGGAGAGATAGATCAGCCATGTTTGATTGGCAGAGTAGACTTGATGGGCCGAATGGCCTAATTCTGCTCCTATCACATGACCTTATGAGGATCAAACTCAGGGCTCTTGCCCTGTGAAGTAATAGCCGAACCTCATGAATGACAGTAGTTACTTTAACCCAGCCTTCTTTTAACATTTTACTTATTCTCTTAAATATAAATTGTTCAGCTATCAGGGTGGGATTTGATATCACATTTCCATCCATAGTCCAGAACTCCAATGGTTCATCCAGACCCTTTATCATACTTCAGTGCAGTATTTCCAGATCTGTTTGTTAACATTTTCACGTATAACTTCAGGACCACATTTATTTTTTTGTATGTAAAATGTTCACTTTTTTTCCATAAGTTTAAGTACAAATTGCTCAAACATGCTCAGCTCCATTGTTGGAGAAATATCCAGAAGCCACAGGATATTATTTTGTTTTCTGTTGTCAATCCAACCTAAAGCAGTTTGTTCTCTTGCCAAGTTTGTAAAATTTAAGGTTTATTTGGATGTCTGATTGAAATGAATCCAACCATTGATTTGTGGGTGGTTTAATGTGGTTTGGGTGGTTTAATGTGGGATATCAAAGCACCAGGGGAGGAGGGGGTTATGTGAACTGTTACTATGAACATTAAAAATTCACATGAACTATGGAGCCGCTGAATGAAAATTGGTAGATGAATTTAAGTGTATTTATACCTCTGGAGAAAATATTGACATCAGTAAAACTTAATGTGTGTTTTCCTCATACCACCCCAAGACATATTTTAAATACTTTGCCTTGATTCGAGTGGAAAAAAAAGGGCATTTCAGCATCTTAATTTTAATTCATTAAAATTTGATGTACTTAGCATATTTAGAAGTAACAATATTTTTAATTGTGCAGTAATTTGCTTTCAGTTTTGTACAGACTTATTGACTAGCTTCAGTAACAAACAAAACACTACAGACTCATAGGATCATAGATTCATTCAGTAGGCCATTTGGCCCATCAGGTCTACACTGACTTCCCATACAGTAATCCCATCTGGCCCATCTTTCCTTGTAATCCTACAAATTAGTGTCCTGCTCTTTCCACTATGCCTATGGATAGGCAGTCCCAGATCTAATTAAGCTGTAGAATTCTTTATGTCCCAGGTCATTGAACTATTTACCAATGGGGATTGGTTCATTTTATTTAACCTTTTCCTGTAAACTTCCATTAAATTACTTCTTCCTTTTCTTTGCTTCAAGAAGAGTAACCCCAGCTTCTCCCGTCTAACCATAAAGCTGAAATTCTTTAGTCCCCAAACCATTCTAGCCATTCCTATCTGCATCTTCCTTAGAACATGTTTCTAACTGTAAGGAAACAGTGTTTGACTGTAACTCAAAACAATTATGGTCAAATCTTAGAGACAAACACCTGGAACACTCTATGGCCTGAGTGTTGGTTGACAGTATAGCTGTCAGCTATTGCACTATCAGCGTGGTCACTGGTCAATGTGGAATCGATGGGCTAAATTATCTGTTTCCACATTGCATCTCTAAAGTCTAAAGTCATTGTGGTAAATTTCTTCTGCACCCACTCCAAAGCCTCCACATCCTTCCTGTAATGGGGCAGATCAGAATAGTATGCAGTACTCCAACTGTGGCCTACCTAATATCCTACAAAGGTACATGGTAACTTCTTGACGTTTTGTTCAATGAAGGCAAGCATACCATACACCTTTGTATTCATTCTACTTATGTTGCCACTTTCAAACAGTGATAAACTTGGAGCCCAAGATGACTCTGTACATTAATACTGTTAAGGGTCTTGTCATTAACTGTATGGTTACTTCTTACATTTGATCTCCCAAAGTGCAACACCTCACACATTAACTTGTTTTCCAATAAAGACCCAGTATGGTCTCACTTTGAGTTGGGCTATCCAAGTACAGTTTTAGGAAGCCCTTTTGGCTCCACCTAACAAATTCTGTTGCGTCTAAGCCTTTTTCACTAAGTAGCTCCCAGTCAATATTGTGGAAGTTAAAGTCACCAACTACAACAACCCTATTGTTTTGCATCTTTCGGTAACCTTTCTACACGTCTGTTCCTGTGGTAATCTGCCCACATATCTGTTTGTGTGCTTGTAATTATAGAGGGTGAACTTCTGCAATAATCCATTGGACAGACACAGCCAAATATGTTGAAATCTTAATGAGGTGCTATGTAACCATGAGAGACATCAAAACATTTCTGCCTTTGCTCATAAGTGTTCTCCATACTGATCTCACTGTTTCACTGTTCTTCATGGTAGTAAAGAGGATATAGAATATTGGCCATTTGTCGAACTCCACCGCTAGGCTGTGGGCCGAGGTGCTTTTTCGTTTAAGTTCATGGCCCAAATCACATAACTACCTGAATTTTAAAAATATTATAGAAATCATACCTGAAACTAGTCAAGAACAAAACCTGCACATATTTTTAAAATATGTTAAAACCTCCAATTTTCTGAGTAGTCATTGTCCAATCAATGCACGTTTGACATTGCGTCAGATGCCAATTGACCAATCACGTGCTTTGTTTCTTGGTAGCAAGGCAGCGAGCACTCTGGGATCATGGCTGCCTCCTAATTACATCAAAACAATGGCAAGGTTTCGAAGGAATAAAGGTAGTGTTAACCTTGCTGATAAATATGTTTTACAATTGATTTATCTTAGTAAAGTTATGATGTGAACTGTTAAATAAAAATGATAAATCAAAATGTAGAGCTAGGGTTTAGGTTAGGGTCAGTCATTCAGTCGGTCATTCGGTCGGCCAGTTGGTCGGTCAGTCAGTCAGTCAGTCGATCGGGCTGTCAGTAGGCTGGTGGATGCTGCGAGGTGTCGATCGGGCTGTCGGCCGGCTGGTGGATGCTGCGAGGTGTCGATCGGGCTGTCGGTAGGCTGGTGAGTGCTGCGATGGGTCGGTTGAGCTGTCAGTAGGCCGGTGAGTGCTGCGAGGGGTCGGTCGGGTTGTCGGCCGGCCTGTCTTGCAGCGAGCGAGCAGGCGGACCAATGGAGCTGGCGCTATGGGAGTGCTGAAGGTGACCCGGGTGGCGTGCAGGGCAGTGCTGCTCCTCACCATCATCACCATGATGATCCATAAGGGCATGCTGGCCGAGGAAGACACGCTGAGCGGCTACACTTATGGAGCCCGCAGCCGGTCCCAAAGCAGCTCCAGCTCCAGCTCCAGCTGTGGGCAGCTCTGGAAGAGGGGGTGCGAGTTAGTGTTAGGGTTAGGGTTTGGCATTTTCCTCACGGTGGAAGATGCCTTAGCCTTCCCCCAGCCTGGCACTGCTCCAGTCCCACTATGGCCGTGACCCCCACTCTACCTACTAGCAGTCAGTGGGGTTCAGTAAATGGGGGAACGCACAGGATCTGCCCTCACCCATTAATTAGGCGGATTTCAGGAGCCGGTGAAACCCGGGACCTCTGCGGCAGTCTCACTCAACATGCACACTCACAATTATATTAATTGTATTATTTTTATATAATATAATTATATATAATTACAGTCATATTCACGTCATGGTTAATATATAATAATATGGTTTAAATAGACAGCAGCAGGGAATTAGGCTCCCATGGAGTAATATGAGTATTGAACACTAGATGGTGCTTACTTTTTCGATCTCATTTTCTAATTAGCTTAATTGATTAATGTGCAATTTTTGGCAATGACGAGTTATGACTTCCTTCTCAATTATATTTTATCTAAATCTGTGCAACATTTCAAGTAGTTCCCAAAAAGTTAAATTCTGGACACATTTTCGATGCTCGGCCCACAGCCTATGCTGACATTTGAATCTATTAGTCTCATTGGGTAGAATATAGGAACGGGAGCAAAAAGATAGCCAATACAAGACTTATTCCCCAACAGTGACTTTGTACCGAAATCACAGAAAGCCGATATATTGGTGGGCAGATTAGGAAGGTAAATGGGATGACAGCTTTTATTACAAGAGAATTTGAGTATAGGATTAATGATGTTTCACAACAATTACACAGAGCCTTGATGAAACCATACCTGGCATATTATGTACAGGTTTGACCTCATATTCTAAAAAAGGACATACAATACTTGCTATGAAGATAATGCAGTGAAGCTTCATCAGAATATTTCCTGTATAGCAAGTTTATAAAATGAGAAATATTGAGGAGAGCAGATTTATAATTCACTAGAGTTTACTGGAATAAGGTGATGTAATTGAAGCATAACAAATTCTGATATAGTTATGACGAGGATGTTTCCGTCAACTACAAGGTCCACAACTGGAGGTCAAAGTATTGGAATTCAGGGAAAGCTGATACAGTAGGTCTGAAAAGAAGAGACGAATCACTGGTATTAAAATCCCAAAGGACTGTAAAGGTTCAATCATTGAGTACAGACAAAACTAAGATCAATAGATTTCTCGTTATTCAAGGAATCATAGGATGCGGGGATAGAGTGGGACAAGGATGTTTAAATAAAACTGTTCACAAATGGCAGGGCATGTTCGAATGCCCTATCCCTCTTTCTAAGGCACAATGGTTTGTTAATAAGTGTAAGGTTACCACCCCAAGTATGACTCCTTCTCAGTAGAATGAGAAGCCGACACTCAGAACAATAGGTACCCAGTACCCTTATACTTGTTGAGCACTGTAAACCAAAAATAAATAAATACACAGAATTATGACAGTACAATGTAAAATAGAAAGAGGAATAGACATTTTGGCCCTTTGTGCTAGGTCCATCATTCAATTAAATCCAGGTTGATCTTGTAGCTAAACAACAGTTTCTTGCATTAATCCTACATTCCTTTACACTCTTACTGCCTTCAAACATGTCCATCTCTGTCTTGATTACAGTAACCGAGCCTCTCTAGCCACCACAATGCATGTAGAGCTGCTCCTTCAGAGCTCCACTGACCTGGTTGAGTGGTGTCCAACACAACCTCTCACTCAACATTAATAAAACTGAGGAACTAATTGGTGACTTCTGAAAGGGGCATTTTTAAGGCAGAGATAGATAGATTCTTGATTAGTATGGGTGTCAGGGGTTATGGGGAGAAGGCAGGAGAATGAGGATGAGAGAGAAAGATAGATCAGGCACGATTGAATGACGGAGTAGACTTGATTGGCCAAATGGGCTAATTCTGCTCCTCTCACCTAAGAGACCATGCACCATTTTTCGTTGTTGTGTTGGCTCCACAGAGAGGTAGCAGCTTCAAATTCCTGGGTGTTCAAATCGTGGATGACCTATCTTGGGCCCAGCTCAGAGATGTAATCGTGAGAAAAGCACACCAGTATCTCTACTTTCTTAGATGCTTAAAGAGATTTGGCATGTTACTGAATAACCCAACAAACCCGTACAGATCCGCTGTAGAACGTAACCTGACGAGTTGCGTGATGGCCTAATGTAGCAATTACAGTATAAACAAGGTCCCCGTCATCCATGATATGCTCCCTTCTCACTGCTCCCATGGGGCATGAGGCACAGAAACCTGGAGTCATGCACCACCCGGTTCAGGAACGACTACTTTCCTACAACCACCAGTTTCTTGAAACAAGCTGCACAACCCAAAACCTACAAAAACAAAAAGATGTCATGCACCGCCTCCTGCACTACCATAGATTTGCTCACTCCAATTGTGTTTTGTACCAAAGCCTTGTTTTTGCAATCCTTTTCTTTGTATTGTCTTATAAAATATCCATTCATGTATAATTTATGTTTTTGTGTGTTCCTGTAATGCTGCCAAGCAAGATTTTCATTATAGCTGTACCTCAACGTATTTGTGCATGTGACAATAAACACGACTTGACTTCACTCTTCTCTGTCTTGAACAACCACTGACTTCATTCCCATGGAAAATAATCTTTGCAAACACCACAACTTTCTCTTACTTTATTCACCTGCAGCATCAGTAAGGTGGGTTAGCATTGGTTTCAGATAAGTCTTGAAACAGACATCTGAAATTGACTGACATCCATTACAAACCCACTGACTCCCATAGCTATCTAGACTACACGCCTTCCCACCCTGCCTCCTGTAAAGACTCTATCCCCTACTCCCAATTCCTCCGTCTATGCCGATTCTGCGCCCAGGATGAGGTTTTGCATACCAGGTCATCAGAGATGTCCTCATTCTTTAGGGAACGGAGGTTCTCCTCTTCCATTATAGATGAGGCTCTCACTAGGGACTCCTCAATATCCCACAGCTCCGCTCTTGCTCCCCCTCTCCCCATTCGTAATAAGGACAGAGTCCCCATTGTCTTCACCTTCCACCTCATCAACCGTCGCATACAGCATATAATCCTCCAACATTTTTGCCACCTCCAACGGGATCCCACTACAGGCCACATCTTCTCATCTCCACCCCTTTCTGCTTTCCGCAGAGACCGTCCCCTCCTGGTCAACTCGTCCCTTCTCACCCAAACTACCCCCTCCCCAGGTACTTTCCCCTGCAACCGCAGGAGATGCAACACCTGCCTCTTCCCCCCTTGACTCCATCCAAGGACCCCAACAGTCTTTTCAGGTGAGGCAGAGGTTCACTTGCACCTCCTCCAACCTCATCTACTCTATCCGCTTTTCCAGGTGTCAACTCCAACATATCGGTGAGACCAAATGCAGGCTCGGCGATTGTTTTGCTGAACACCTCCACTTGGTCCGCCTTAAACTACCTGATCTCCCGGTTGCTCAGCACTTTAACCCCCTCCCATTCCTAATATGATCTTTCTGTCCTGGGCCTCCTCCATTGTCAGAGTGAGGCCCAGCGGAAATTGGAGGAACAGCACTTCATATTTCGCTTGGGTAGCTTACACCCCAGCGGTATAAACATTGACTTCTCTAACTTCAAATAGCCCTTGCTTTCCCTCCCTCTCCATCCCCACCCCCATCCCAGTTCTCCCACCAGTCTTACTGTCTCCGACTACATTCTATCTCTGTCCTGCCCACTCCACTGACATCAGTCTGAAGAAGGGTCTCAACACGAAACGTCACCCATTCCTTCTCTCCAGAGATGCTGCCTGTCCCGCTGAGTTGCTCCAGCTTTTTGTGTCTACCTTTGATTTAAACCAGCATCTAAAGTTCTTTCCTCCACAGCCTTGAAAGGATCCAGGGTTATGGAAATATCCCTGGGTCACTAACTCTTGTGCTGGGAGTTGCTTGCATGAATCCAATGGTATAATTAAGTTTTAGAATGGTGAAGATGAATCTCTACTGAAGATTGTAATTGTAGTCTGATTCAGGTGTAACATGGGATATTTTAGCATGAGGGAGTGTACTGGTTAGGGTGTGATTGGGACATCAAAGTTGAAAAAGATGTCTGCATGTTGAGAAGCCAGTTGTAACCTTGGGATCCAAGCTTTATGAAAAATCATATTTGAGTTTAGTTTCTTGCCATGTGTACAGAGGTACAGTGAATATCGTTTGTTGCGTGCTAACCAGTCAGCGGAATGACAATACATGATTACATTTGAGCAACCTACAGTGTATAAATACATGATAAAGGGAATAATGGGAATAATGTTTAGTGCAAAATCAAAGATAGTCTAAGGGTCTAAAATGCAGTAGATTGTAGTTCAGGACGGTTCTCCAGTTGTTGGTAGGATGGTTTTGTTGCCTGACACAGATGGGAGGAAACTGTCCCTGAATCTGGACATGTGTGTTTTCATACCCATTGCCCGATGATAGAGGCGAGAAGGAGTAGCTGGGTGCACCTCGTCCTTGATTATGCTGTTGGCCTTGCCGAGGCAGCATTAGGTGTAAATGGAGTCAATGGAAAGGAGGTTGGTTTGTGTGATGGTCTGGGCTGCGTCCACAATTCTCTGCAATTTCGTGTGGTCTTGGATGGAGCTGTTTCCAAACCATGCTGTTATTATTTATTTAGCGAATGCAAAGTCCTTTAGCCAAGCAGTTGCCTCTTGATCTGCTGTATGAAAGGTGACAAGTCCTCCTTTGAGTCTTTGTTGAGGGCATGTTTCAATGATGTGTTGCATTGTTTGCTGCTCTCCACAAGCACACCGTGGGGTTGGGCTGCTGCCCCATTTGTGAAGGCTGGCCAAGCAGGGGCCATGTCCAGTCCTGAATCTATTCAGCGTCGTCCACTGCTTCCTTGGGAGATTGGTGCCAGGGACCGGTAGGGTGGGGTCTGACACCAGATGTTTATTTGGGACGTCCTTGGACTCCCATTCCTTTTTCCAAGCTGATTGGATGGTGAAATCAGCTGGTGGTGGGTTCTTCCAAATTGGTCGTCTAGATGGAAGTCGAGCAGTGGGTGGGTTGAGGATGTCCATGTGAATTGGCAGGTGAGGGGAGTTTTTGGTCTTTTGGAGCATCCTTTGAGTGAGGACTACTCGCCGGATGTGTGGAGGGGCTATGTTGGATAGGACAGGGAGCCAGGGGAGTGGTGTTGAGCGGATTGTTCCTGTGATGATCCTCATTGTTGAGTTCAATTGGGTGTCCACATGGTGTGTGTGGGATGACCTGGACCAAACAGGGGCACAATATTCGGCTGAAGAAAATGCAAGGGCTAGTGCTGAAATGCGCAGTGTGGGGGCTGCTGCCCCCCACTTTGAGCCAGCAAGCTTACTGAGGAGATTGTTTCTGGACTTCACCTTAGCTGCTGTTCTTTTGAGATGTTCCTTGAAGGATAGGGTCCTGTCAAGGGTCACTCCGACGTAGGTTGGAGTGGGGGCATACTTCAGTTTGGTCCTGCTCAGATAGATGTTTGGTTCTCTTGTGGCTTCTGCATTATGGAGGTGTGATGGACCCCGATCAAATGCTTTCTACGGTGTATCTGTAGAAGTTAGTGAGAATTGTTGGGATATGCTGAACTTCCTAAGCTTTCTAAGGAAGTTGGTGGTTCTAAGGAAGTTCATGTTGGTATTCGCTGAAGTTCATCAGGGTATAATAATGGGCCAGTCCCACTTAGACGATTTTTCAGGCAACTGAAGGCAACTGTCAAGTTGCCGGCACTCGCCTGAAAAACCGGCAACTGGAACGGCAACTGTCAGAGTGAAACACACACACATCGCTTCCTTCACCAGCCGGTTATGCAGGTGGGGGACAGGGCAAGCGGGGGGAGCGCTGTCTGAGTGAAATTCACGCCGTGCAAAGCCAATGTGATACAGACACACAACGCGATGAACAAGAAGGTTGGCGCTGTAATTATGACGCTAAAAAACACAGTGTACGGTAAGTCCTTTAAAAGAGTGGGGGGGGGAGGGGAAGAAGGGGGAGACTGGGGGCAGACGGAGTGGAGATAACTTTTTAGAAGAGATACACGGTTGTGAAGCTTGGCGGACATTAACATTACCGGTCAGTATCCTTGGGTCTCAAAACTACTGCTTACGTCTTTTTTCCCCAATGAGCCAATGAAATTCACCAGTCAGCACTGGCTACAACCTACGAGAACCTAAGAGAACCTTTGATCTCCTGGCAACGCACTAGGACCTCCTGGCGACCCAACTACGGCATGAGAATTCTCTCTACTCTCCATGGCAGTGTAAATTGTTCGTTCTAAGCTTCCCCCCAGTCTAGTTTCAACCAAATACCAGTGAATCAAGCACTTGCGCAACTAATCTTTATTTTGACAAAACACAATTACACTTCAACTACTATACCTAACCACCGCGGGTTCGATCCTCGTATCTGCCTGATCAAGCCCTCTAGGTCTCGCTCAAACAGAGACACTCCAGAAGGTCACGCAGTCCCAAGCACTTTTCCAGAAGATCGACGCATTACATCGTGGCAGCGGATTTTTATAGGTCCCTGGATCTCGAGGGGCTGTATCACATTGGGGTGGTCTCTTTACAATCCAATTACAGATATCGATTTAACCCCATACATGACAGGCATCTCCCTAACCCAATAATACAGTGGCTAATACATTATATTCAAACAGTGTTTCTCAGAGGAAGCGAACCTCGCAACATTTATACTGATATGCAAGAAAACCAGACAAGGCTCAATACCTCATCCAATCAACATTCAACAACATAAAGCTTTGCAACATTATTTACAATTATTTACAAGGTGTATGTCTGGTTTGCAGTCATCCAATCCATTCTGTGCTTTTGCACCTAATTACCAGGGTCTGCAGATGTTCCCATTCTCTTCCTGCAGCTTAGATCTGGGCTCGAGACAAACTGGCACCACTGCAGTTTGTCCCATTTCCACAGAGAGCACTTTCAAATTGACCAAATGGCCCAGCAGCCCTGAACCCTATACTCAATTTTAGAGTCCTAGCTTCTTCAATCTGGCCAGGATTAACATGTTGAAAAATTAACAAACATATAGCTCAAATAAATTTACATACCATATTATTTGTACACGAAATCCATTCTTCTCTTTGTTTGCAGGAAAAATATCCATAACTTTTTCATAGAAATTAGCAGTGGGACGTTGCTCCATCTGAGTAAATCTTTCCTTTTCAATAGAAATTAAAGCAAGTGATGAAAGCCTTTCATTGGACATTCTATTCCTGGTGAAGCTTTTAATTCTTTTCAAAGCTGAAAATGATCTCTCAACAGAAACTGTTGTAGCAGAAATTGTTAAAATTAAATGTAGCAGCTTCACGGCTTCAGAAAACGATTGTTCCAGTCCATTTTGAAATATAAAAACAAGTAAATCTTTAAATGATTTATCCCAAAACAAGTGCATTCTAAATTCCTGCTAGATCCGCTTTCAGTCTTATGACATCAAAGAAGTTACGGTAGTTTCTTTCTAAACTTTCCATTGACTCCTGATCAATTTGACAAGCAAGTTTTTGAAACTTTTTTCCATCAACTAAGGAAATGAATTGTAAATTGTTGAAGTCGCTGTATCTTGCTTCCATATGCTTCAATATATCAACCAATATCAGATCAAATATTCGTGCTCTCTCTTCTTTAATTGGACGTTTTGAACGAGATTTTGATTCAGTCAGGTCATTTTCTTTGCAATATTCTTCAAACTTTTCATGAATGTCATCAAAATATTGGCGCAGATCCTTAAGCGAATGTAGTGTTTCATTGATTCTTTCAATTCAATAAGGAATATCTATCCTTTTAGTTTGCAAAATGTTGTAGAAAGTGTCAGTTTTATTGAAAATGTCATTATAAACCATAAGAGGAAAGTATGTAGAATCTTTTGCTCCTCACCAAAGTTTCAGGATCCCACAATAAAGGATTGCTGTTAATGCTGTCAAAAAGTTTACAGAGGTCTCCATGATATTGCAAAATAGTTTGGATTTGCTTTGAGATTGAAGTCCATCTGGTTGGTGCTGCCTTTGGAATGTTTCTGCACTATTTCATCAAGAAATTGTGATCGTTTTGTAGAATGACTAAAAAATGAGGCAAAAGTGTCAATGGTCTTGAAAAGGCCGGTACGCTCAGGTATGAATTTAGCTGACTGAGACAGAACAAGATTCAACTTATGAGCATAGCAGTGGGTAAATAAATCTGACGGTGCCTTTTATCTTACTTTAGCTTGAACACCATTTAGGTTTGATGCCATTACCATTGCTCCATCGTATGTCAGTGCTACAAGTTTCTCAGCACAAGTATAATTGTGTAAGTTATTGAATATGCATTCTGTTACACTAGTAGCAGTTCTGTCCTTAAGTTTGTCAAAGCCTATAAATGCTTCTTTAATTTCATTGTCCAATATATACCAGAATACTGTAGAGCATTGGGCTGTATTTGAAATATCAGTGGATTCATCCACTTCTATGGCAATGAATGGGGCTTTTGCGATCTCTTCTTTAATATTATTTCTACAACTGTGCCTACTGCTTCAATCAAGTCATTTTGTATCTTGTTAGAAATGCCAGAAAAAAATGGATGAACTCTGTAAATGATGTGCCGATTTTTCATCAAATTTTGCTGTATATTGCAGTAACTCAATATAGTTTCCATGATTTAGCGATTCTTTGTTTTCATTATCACCGCAAAAAGCAAGTTCTTGTCTGATCAAAAAGCAAGTAGCACATATTAACTTATTTAGTATCTCTCTGTTCTCCTTAACTTTTTCATTGTGAATATCGATGCTAAGTTGCTTCTGCTTATCTATGAGCAAGTCGATCCGTGTAGACCTTCAATGCTATTTGGCTTTCATAATGCGCAGCAGATCTCACGTGCTTGTTTAAAGCATTAGGCAAATTATTTAAATCACTGTATCCACCTGCTACCCATACAGTTCCACTAGATACAGAAAATAACAGGCACGGGAAACAAAACAATCTATTTGTTGAAATACAACCACATAGCCACTCTTTCCTGTTGTACCAAGCTGTTTTAAATGTTCTAATTGTTTTTGTTCCTTTGCGCTGTTGAAGTTCTTTAAGGTCCGGTGATGGTCTGCCATTTTTAATTATTTTGGTCTTTTCCTCATAAGTTTGCTTCGAGAAACTCTTCAGGTAATCACTATCCATCTTTGAAAATCCCGCCAAGAAACGTGCGCATGCGCAGTGCGTAATGCAGCACATGCACGCAATCCACAGTGTAAAGGCAGAATATCAGCTGCCTTTACAGACCATTCCCACTGATGGCTTGAAGCAGCGTCGACGGCAAATGAGTAGCACATAATTCCGCGTTTAAAACGTACTGCTGATGAAAGGCACGGGAGAATTATGCCTCCCTAAGAGATCGATCTCTTAGGGGGGTATATTTATCCCGTGCCTTTACTATTTATGACCATTTTATATATGGTTTATATATATTTTATACTAGACTAAGTGGGACCCGTTGGGTCCCATGTTCACATGGGAGGGCTGGTCCCCCGACGCAATATTCCACCTCTCCACCAATTCCAATATTGGTGGCCAGTGGGGGGGGGGCTTTCTGGAGTGCTGGTATGGGTTCTTGGGGTGGCAGCTCAGTCCCTCAAGCCTGATCTGCTGGTAGCTCACTCACGGCTGGTGGGCTGGCAGTTGACTCATGACTATTCCTTGAAATTCCATTTCAAGCAGGGTGCAAGACAACCAAATTCAAATCCATGTTCCTACCATTTCAAGCAGGGTGCAAGTCCACCAAAATTCAAAACCATGTTCCTACCATTTCAAGCAGGGTTCAAGGCCACCAAATTCAAGTGCAGTTTCTTACCACTATGAGCAGGGTGCAAGGCCACCGGATTCAAACTCAGTTTCCAACCACTTCAAGCAGGGTGCAAGGCCACCGAATTCAAGTGCAGTTTCATACCACTTCAAGCTGGATCCAAGGCCACCAAATACAAGTGCAGTTTCATACTACTTTCAGCAGGGTGCAAGGCCACCAAATTCAGTGCAGTTTTATTCCACTTCAAGCAGGGTCCAAGGCCACCAAATTCAAATGCAGCTTCATACCATTTCATGCAGGGTGAAACCACCATAAAACCACACAAAACACCAAACTCACAGTTCAGTAGACATTCAGTGTGTTCAGTTGATTCACAGCTCAGACAGAGTCATGACCTCTCCCTCCCCCATCATGCAGAGACTGAGCCACATCCACAGTTCCGGGTTTTATAACCCCTCCCCCTCCCACCGGAAAAGGTGTGGCTTTCAGGGCGTGATTGACAGGAGAGAGATTCTCAACAATTTTTAAACACTAATAACACTTTTATTTTTCATTGATGGGAAGAATTCTCTGCACCTGCTCAGTGGAGTGGGGACTGAGTAAGGGCCAAAAATCACAGCCGTAAGTGTAGCGTTTTATCTAAAATCAATATACAGTACAAACAGTAAATGCATTTGCAGTAGTGCCTTTTAACTTCAAGCCAAAGCACCCAAGCTGCCATTTGCAGTAAGTAGTGCTTTTCAACTTCATGCCACCATTTGCAGTAAGTAGTGCCTTTCAACTTCATGCCACCATTTGCAGTAAGTAGTGCCTTTCAACTTCAAGCCAAAGCACCCAAGCCACCATTTGCAGTAAGTAATGCCTTTCAACTTCAAGCCAAAGCACCCACGCCACCATTTGCAGTAAGTAGCGCCTTTCAACTTCAAGCCAAAGCACCCAAACAACCATTTGCAGGCAGTGCCTTTTTACTTCAAACAAACCATATTTTCAAGCCACATTAAGGGTGCTCACAGTTGTGTAGACATTTGTTCTGTGTTATTCAGAGCTCAGAGCAACGTGACCCTTGGCTTCATCCATCTTGCAGAGAATGAGTGAGGCACACCACTTCCTGGTTTGATAGTCCCTCCCCCTCCCTCCAGCAGGGGCAGCAGAGAGAATGGTGATTTTTTAAAACTTCAAGCCAAAGCTCCCAAGACACCATTTGCAGTAAGTAGTGCCTTTCAACTTTAAACCAAAACACCCAAGCCACCATTTGCAGTAAGTAGTGCATTTCAACTTCAAGCCAAAGCACCCAAGCCAGCATTTGCAGTAAGTAGTGCCTTTCAACTTCAAGCCAAAGCACCCAAACAACCATTTGCAGGCAGTGCCTTTTTACTTCAAACAAACCATATTTTCATTTTCAAACCACATTAAGGGTGCTCACAGTTGTGTAGATATTTGTTCAGTGTTATTCAGAGCTCAGAGAGATGTGACCTTTGGCTTCATCCATCTTGCAGAGACTGAGTGAGGCACACCACTTCCTGGTTTTATAGTCCCACCCCCTCAACCTCAAGCCAAAGCACCCAAGCCATCATTTGCAGTAAGTAGTTCCTTTCAAATTCATGCCACCATTTGCAGTAAGTAGTGCCTTTCAACTTCAAGCCAAAGCACCCAAGCCACCATTTGCAGTAAGTAGTGCCTTTCAAATTCATGCCACCATTTGCAGTAAGTGGTGCCTTTCAACCTCAAGCCAAAGCACCCAAGCCACCATTTGCAGTAAGTAGTGCCTTTCAACTTCAAGCAAAGCACCCAAGCCACCATTTGCAGTAAGTAGTGCCTTTCAACTTCAAGCAAAGCACCCAAGCCACCATTTGCAGTAAGTAGTGCCTTTCAACTTCATGCCACCATTTGCAGTAAGTAGTGCCTTTCAACTTCAAGCCAAAGCATCCAAACAACCATTTGCAGGCAGTGCCATTTTACGTCAAACAAACCATATTTTCATTTTCAAACCACATTAAGGGTACTCACAGTTGTGTAGACATTTGTTCAGTGTTATTCAGAACTCAGAGAGACATGACCCTTGGCTTCATCCATCTTGCAGAGAGTGAGTGAGGCACACCCACTTCCTGGTTTTATAGTCCCTCCCCCTCCCTCCAGCAGGGGCAGCAGAGAGAATGGTGATTTTTTTTAAACATTAATATCTCTCTGATTTATCATCGATGGGAAAAATCCTCCGCACCCGTAAGGCGGAGGGGGGCTCTGAGCGAGGTGGCCAAAAATGACAGCCATAGGTGGCGGCGTTCTGTCAGAAATCGCAGCACAGTGGGCCAAAAGCGGTCAAGATCAGAGTTTTAGTAATATATAGATATATAAAATAATTACCATTTTATAATTTTAGTCAGGGTAGGCACTGCCTACCTTGCCTACCCTGACGGCACTTGCCTGCAAGGGACCGACATTTGACTTTGCTATTCTTTTTCCCTTAACATATCTAAATAAGCTTTTACTGTCCTTCTTTACATTCCTGGCCAGCCCCTTGTACTTCATCTTTTCAGCCCGTATTGACCGTTTTGTTTCCTTCTGTTGTCCTATGAAAGTTTCCCAATCCTCTGGCTTCCGGCTACTCTTTGCTGTGTTAGACATCTTTTCTTTTAGTTTTATTCTATCCCTAACTTCTCTTGTCAGCCTCAGTTGCCTCCTAGAATCTTTCTTCCTTTTTGGAATGAAATGATCCTGTGTCTTCCGGATTATGCCCAGAAATTCCTGCCATTGCTGTTCCACCGTCATTCCTGCTAGCATCCCTTTCCAGTTTACCTTGGCCAGCTCCTCTTTCATGCCTTCGTAGTCCTCTATGTTTAACTGCATCACTGACACTTCCGATTTAACCTTCTCCTTCTCAAATTGCAGATTGAAACTAATCATATTATGATCACTACCTCCAAGCTGTTCCTTTACCTTGAGATCTCTTATCAAAAGCAAGCTAGTAAAAGGCTAACTGGCAAACGTGGAAGTTGTAGTGTATTTTCTAAACTGAACTCGGTGTTCTGCTTCATGTAAGGTTACTACGCAAAGTAAGATGTTACAGTCAACAAGGGTAATTGACAGACAGAGGATTAGCTAACAAAGAGAAAACAGAGAGCTGGAATAAATGGCTCATTTCTGTGGACAAGCTACATCTGCTGGCATGGCTTCGGGATCATTCTGGATCTCGGCTACAACAATCTTTACAGTCATGTTAACGACACAAAATGCTGGGGTAACTCAGCAGGACAGGCAGCATCTTTGGAGAAAAGGAATGGGTGACGTTTCGCATCGAGACCGTTCTTCAGACTGAAGATTCAAGGATGTGCTCAAAGTTTCCTTAAAGAAGAGAAACATTCTCACTGCCTGGCACTTCACGGTTCGATGCTTGAAATTATGCATCAATATTACACAGAAGCCCTGTGTGAGAGGGGGAAAGAATTCACTGCCTCATAAACTGACAAACCACTCACCCTATCAGCCACTGTGCATTCATCTGAGGAAGTCTGCAATTCCCACAATAGCCTCATCAGTCATTTCAGAACCAAGTTTGGAGCTATTTACCTTGGACCCAAGGGATTGCATAAAGAGCAGAAACGTCTACTCCAAGCTCGGCAGAGGTCCTCCGGGAAAAGTTGCTTTCTGCTTCTTTCAACTCAAGGCATTAACTTATTGTTCATTCCTTCTGAATATAAAAGTCTGTACATGAGCAGGTGGTGCATGGAACGTTAGTGCTCTCAGTGGGATCTAATTTTCAAACCCATTTTTGCACTATTTCAGATTGTACTACATTATTTTTACTCATCCACTGTTTCTCTGCGAGCTGCATATGAACAAGGAATTTATTTGTACCCTGAGATTTTATGTGGAATAAATTTGGGCATTTTTAACCTTGTGAATTGTGTGCATGGATCATACCCTGAATGTCTGATTCAGTGTGAATGTTAAGATGAAAGATGTGAGCTATAGCATGTCAGATAACACTTTGAGGATCTTACTGAACCTTGCAAGGGCATGGTGGGAATTTGTTGGGAAAACTGAGAAGCCATAATTAATTAGCCTACTCCGACTACAAAATAAAATTCTAGTAACTAAAACCTAAAATGATCTAATCTTTAATTGCATCATAATTCCATCATAAATCCAAAATGAATGAAACAAGTTAACATTTATTAAACCTATCTTGTTTTCCTCTTTCCAGGTGCTTTTCCCCCGAATACAGAGGAATGCTTAGCAAACTACCTCTTACATGCTGATCGCTATAATAGGCTCATCAGACCAGCAAAGAATAGCACTGACATAGTAACCATCGCAATAAAGGTTTCTCTTTCACAGTTAATAAGTGTGGTGAGTACACAATACTTTAGCCGAAACAATAATTTTATTTTAACTGTAAAATAATTTTCTCAAAATAATAATAATAATAAAATAATAATTTAGATTAAACCTTGGTGCTCCCCATTATTACTTTAGACTCACTTCATCCAATGGAATGCAAATGGGGTTGAATAATCTGTAATCTGTCAGATGATGATGGCAAAAACTGTTAAACTCCAAGATCTCGCATCTTGACGAATTATCTGGATGAGATAGTTTGGATTACCACGTTCTGCTGATTAATTTAATTAATTATGTGGTGTTCTCATTTTGTTTGGATCATTTGCCAGTATGCATGAACATATTTAGAACAAATTTGCTTAGAAATAAATGTGTGGGTTTTTTTTGTTGTTTCTCCAGAATGAAAGGGAACAGATTATGACCACAAATGCTTGGCTCACTCAGGTTTGTATAATTTATCCACAATATATTGATGATAGGTGTAAAACAATGGAACTATAATAAACCTGTCCCATGATAATACAATTTATCTCTCTCCCTCTCTTTTTTTTTTTTTTTTTTTTTTCAATTCCAAGACTTTATTCGACACAACAAATGATACAACCAATCAAGTCATAAACAAAAAAGAATTTACATTATATCAAGTGTCATTATAATACAACATTACATTCATTGTTCACAATACTCTCAACCCCACGCGGTGACCAGCGCCCACGGAAAACCTCCAAAGTCCCCGTGGACACCGCATGTTCCCTCTCCAGGGACACACGTGCACGGACGTAGGCCTGAAAGAGGGGCAGGCAGCCGACTCTAACCTGAGCATCAACCGCCTGCTGCCTGGACCCGCGTATGGCCATCTTGGCCAGGCCCAGGAGTAAACCGACAGGTAAGTCCCACCCCCCCACTTGGCTCTCACAACACCCCGCCTTGTGTCCAAACAAAAAGAATCGTAGGACTAAAATGCAACCAGAACTTTAGGAACAACCCCTTCAGATATTGGTACAGGGGCAGTAGCCTCTCACACTCCATATAAACGTGGAACACGGTCTCTTCCTCGCCACAGAAAATACAGGCAGCGACGAGCCCATGAACCGACTCAAAAGTTTGTTACATGCCATCGCTCTGTGCAGCACTCTCCACCCCAGGTCCCCAATGTAAAGGGGGACAACTCCCTTGTAGAGGGACCCCCACTGGGGACCTTCCCCGCCTTCAGGTGGTAACACCGTCCGCCATGGTGTGTCGGGACGGGAAACGTAGGCAAGGAGGTGCAGAATGTGCAGGAACATTCTATACAGTGAGCGTCTCTTCGCGTCACGAAACGGCACGCTAATCATCTCAGAAAGGCGGGTCAGGTTGTGTGGAGCCGGTGCCTGAGATATATCCCGGAACCGAGGCCCGATGAGCAGATCTGACGGAGCGGGTAAGAGCTCATTCAAAACCACTCTAGGCGCACGCCTTTCCTCGACACCCGCCATGGCTGGGTGAGGACCAGCCACTCCCGCAGCCGCAACATCCCCCTCCCCTCGTGGAGCAACACGCTGGCTGAAAACAACCAGATTCCTTACTCTTAACACATCCCGGTAGAAAAAAAGCAAGCCCCTTAGGGCGGGTCGACTGATGCCCGCCACCGGGAGCCGCGAGACCCCCCATAGACAACGACCCCGTCGGAAAAAATACGTGGCCAAAGCGTGCCATCTGGGGGGTTCTCTATATACATATACCTCCTCAGAGTCCTGAGGCGGAGAGCCGCCACCTGGGTACGCACGCATACCAAGGACTGGCCGCCCTCCTCTAACGGGAGACTCGGGACCGCTGCGGAAACCCAGTGCTTCCTATTTCCCCAAAAGAAGTCCACCAGTTTCTTCTGTAAAGCATTTACAAAAATGGAAGGCGGGACAAGAGTAGCCAGCCGGTACCATAACATGGAGGCCACCAGCTGGTTTATGACCAACACCCTCCCCTGAAAAGAAAGAACTTCAAGCAGGCCTGACCAGCGCCCCAGCCTGGCAACCACTTTCGTCTCCAACTCCTGCCAGTTTGCCGGCCAAGCATCCTCAGTGGGACTCAGGTACACTCCCAGATAGAGGAGGTGCGTGGTGCTCCACGCAAACATTGCCATCTCCTCTGGCAGGGAGTCCACCTGCCACTGACCCACTAAAAGTCCAGAGCACTTGCTCCAATTAATCCTGGCAGAAGGTGCAGCCGAGAAAATCTTCTGGCAATCACGCATCCTCCGCAGGTCACCAGGATCGGTGAACATAAGGAGTACATCATCGGCATACGCCGAAAGAACCACCTCCACCCCCGGGCCAGAGGGCCAGGCCTGTTAACCTCCTCCGAAGAAGACACAGGAACGGCTCCACACAGACCGAGTACAACTGACCTGACATGGGGCACCCCTGACGGACCCCCCTCCCAAAATGAAAGGGAGTCAACAACGCACCATTAACCTTCACTAGGTACTCCACTGCAGCATACAAAAGGCGGACCCGGGCCACAAAATGCGGTCCAAATCCAAACGCTTGCAACGTCCCGAAAAGGTATTTATGCTCTACCCTATCAAAAGCCTTCTCCTGATCAAGAGACAGAAAAGCAGCTGACTGACCAGTACTCTGTGCTAGATGAATCAGGTCCCTAACCAGGTGGATGTTATCCTGGATGGACCGGCCAGGGACTGTGTAGGACTGGTCATAGTGAATCAACTGAGACAGCATGGAGCCCAGGCGATTTGCCATCGCCCGTGCAAAAACTTTATACTCTGTGCATAGGAGAGAGACCGGGTGCCAGTTTTTCAACAAGCGGAGTTCCCCCTTCTTGGGCAGCAGGACAACAACTGCTCTGCACCACGAGAGGGGACACCCCCCGCCCAGAGGACACAGCTCCAGAGGGGTCTACCCTATCACCTGATCTTGTGGTACCCTCGGGAGATCCCTGAAGTGGAGGCCCAACCTCCAACCCAGAAGACGTCATTTCCTGACCTCCAACCACATCGGTGGTGGAAGGTCTGGAAAAATACACCCCCCTAACTTTGGACCCACGTCCTTGCTGTTCCTCGCCAGGCCCAATCCTCCTTTTTGTCCCACTAGCATTCGGCGGTGTGGTGACCTCCATAAGGAAAGGGTCTTCCTCCTCCACACTACCCCCAGCCACTTTACCACCCGCACGTTTTATCTTCCCTACCCCCGTCAGAGCCACCTCAGCTCCTTGCTGGGCCATAGCAGTTGCACTCTGGACCTCACTGGAGCTGACAGGCGCCCCTTGGGTGATCTCCGCACTCGGCAGTTGCACACCCGCCTGCTTTTGACTCACTTGGGTGATCTTTTTCTGATTTTTCTTCTTCTTCTGCTGCTCCTATTTCTCTCCACCCTCCCTCTGTGCCTCACCTTCAGTCACCCCCACAGGTTCAGGATGTAGGGGGCGGGGGCCATCGCTGCCCCGGGTCCCCAAGGCGGAACTTGCAGACCCAGAAGGGCTATCACCGCCGCCCCGGATCACCGAGGCAGAGCCGGCAGCCCCAGCCAGGTCAGCGATTCCACCCCGCCCCACCGAGGCATGACGAGCAACCCCTGATGGGCCAGCAGTGCATTCCTGGGCCGCTGCGCTAGAAGTTCTAGCAGCGACCCCGTGATTAGGACATTCCCTACGGAGATGTCCATAACCACCGCACGCATGACACCGTGCCTTTCCCCAACTCCAACGCGCTGTTCTAGGGAGACCCCTACACTCCACCTCGAAGCTCCCCTCATCGCTTTCCCCCACCCCCACCTTCACGAACACCCTCCTCTTGAAACTGAGAATCCCTTTTCCTCCGGGTCCCCCCCAGGGTGCATGAGCCTAAAGCACTTAGACCGCACCTCCCCAATCTGAGACAGGTACGGAATGAGTGTCGCATCTGGAATATATGTAGGGCAACTACGCAGGAGAACCGGTCTCACCCTGGACACCCATGGGTCCACCTGTATATGGACCCCCCCCCCCCCCCCCACTGAAATCCCCCTCTCCAACACTGTGGCCACATCCTCCCGGATCTTCAATATCATCTCAACCTTTCCCCTCGCGAGCTCGGAAGAGACAATAGCCCCCCTCCCAAGAAGGGCATTCATAGCCTTTGTAATTACTCCCCTGGACATCTGGGGCCCAGTTTGAACCGAGATACCAAAACTGACCCAGTCCAAGTCAACATGAGGCTCATATTCAGATGGCCTCGCTTCCGCTGCTGATGTCACTGCTGCGTAGCTCCTCTCCTTCGGCCGAGCCCCCGCCATCGCCATCCGGGCAGAGGCACAAACCAGCTCCCGGCACCCCAGCAGCTCAGCAAATTAATTCCCAGGGACAGTCACAGTCCAAAGCAATCCTCACAAAGCAAAGTCCTCCAGCTGAAGAAGGAAAATTCCCAAGCTCATCCACATCAGAAAGCAGCTCACCCTGTCTTGCCGAACGTAAAAGCACCTTCTTCACATTAAGCCAGGCAGCTGCATTGTGCAAAATGACTTTAGGGCAGAGAAACAGTGCCAAAACACGACAAAGGCACTTAAAAACTTCAAACCCTCGGTATCCAGGCACTCTTGGCAGTCCGCCAATGACAGCCGCTCCCTGCTCCCTGCTCCCTCGACAATGTAGAGAAGTCTCAGGGATTTTCAGACTTATGGAGGCATTTTTAAAGCAATGGAAAGTTTCAGCAGTCCAACAATAAGTTATACTATGAAGCCCCTCTGCCTCTGTTCCTTTCCCATCGACAGAATCCTTGAAAGGCAGCTTAAAACGTCTCAGCCAGGGAGCTAAGAAAGACACAGCCTCTCTCTCTCTCTCTCTCTCTCTCTCTCTCTCTCTCTCTCTCTCTCTCTCTCTCGCTCTCTCTCGGCTCGCTCTCTCTCTCGCTCTCTTCTCTCTTCTCTCGCTCTCTACTCTCTCTCCGCTCCTCCTCTCTCTCCTCTCTCTCTCTCCTCTCCTCGTCCTCTTCCCCTCCCTCTCCCTCATCCCTCTGCTCCCCTCTCCTCTCCCTCCCTTCTCTCATCAGTCCTCCTCTCTCACCCGTCTACTCCTCATCCCTCTCCTCTCTTCTCCCCTCACCTCTCTCTCTCTCTTTTTCTCTCTCTCTCTCTCTCTCACTTTCTACCACCTCCCTCTCTAAGCCCCTCACCCTCTCTACCCCTCCCTTTCCCTCTTTGCCCCTCTCCCTCTCTATCTCCCTACCTCTCTACTCCCCTCACCCTCTCCCTCTCTACCCCTCTCCCTCTCTAGCCACGCCTGTGCAGTCGGGGGCTATACGTGAGTGGATAGGACAGGGGATGGGGGAAAAGGAGCGAATGAAAGCGTTACTAGAAATTAAAGAAATCAACGTTGATATCCTGGGTTGTAAGCTGCCCAAGAGAAATAAAAAGTGCTGTTCCTCCAATTTGTGTTTGGCCTCACACGGACTGTGGAGCAGGCCTTGGACAAAAAGGTTAATTTTAGAATGGGAAGGGGAGTTGATTCATTAACCTGCTCTGTTATAATACATTTGACATCAACACTACATTTGTAAAGGTCCCAGAGCTGTTAGACAAAGCTCCCAGGTTTACTTTAAGCCTTCCTTTTTACAAATGTACCCCGGCAGTATTCCCCAACGAGTCCCACATAGTCTAATAAACATTTAAATCACCCATACTTTTGCTCCAAGTTTGATGATAACTAATTAATTATCCTTGTATAAAACCACAGATAATCAGGATTTGTGACAAGGTTGCAGATGCAAGCTTAGATGAAACGATGAAATATGGAATATTGTGAATGAGAATTGGTTCAAGTGCATGATTTGCTGCATTTACCCAGGATCATTATTAGATGTATAATAGATAAATGAAAACAAAGAAATAGTCAAATAATTTATTTCAATATGTAAAACATCCAAGACAGTAGGAGTGTATTTGATACAAAGCAGTTAAGAAAGGACTCTGATGACTAAAGACCTGCTTAAGCAGATACTGTAGGTTCAATTAGTATCTTGAAGGAGGAGAAAGAGGGAGAGAGACAGAATTGTGGGTGGGAATTCCAGACCTTAGGCCCTTGGCTGCAGAAGACATGGCTGCCAATGATGGAGTAATAAATGCTCTTTGAAAAAAATGATGAATCTAACTCTCGAAGGAAGAAATTATTCCCCTAATTGCATCCAAATGTAGTTTCATGAAAGTCTTTTTTTAATGATTATCAATCTTGAATTCATATTTTAGTTTCTGGTAATGAAAATCTGATCTGAAATTGCAGCAAAAGTTCGATATTCAATGTTACAAAGAATTGTCTTTGTTAACATTTGACTAAAACTAATTCTACATCTAACAAATTTATTCCTGTTGTGTCATGAACCAAAAAAAAGATTTATTATTAATCATCCATGGTCTATGATTTGATTGATTTTTCAACTAGGAATGGAACGACTATCGCCTAAAGTGGGACCCAGGAAAATACGAAGGCATTCACACACTTAGAATATCTTCCAGGCATATTTGGCTCCCTGACATAGTGTTATATAACAAGTAGGTTGACTATTTACAAAATCATTTATTTTTAATTTGATAGAACCTTGTAATTTTATGGATATATGTGTCTACCTTGTCCTTTTTGGATGAAGCAATTTTGATTTGCCATAAAAAAATTATAAAAGAGTAATTTCAGATTATCATATGATAGTTGAGCTATCAAACATGATACTTCAGTCTCTGTGGGGCTGCACTTCCTGGGAGTTTATGGTGAGAAATGGTCAGTGAATGCTTGGCAATGCTCCACATGTCAGAGCATCAGATTGCCAGAGGAGGGTTTACAAGAATGATTCCGGGGATGATTGGCCTGGGAGAGGCCAATATATAAGACATTAGCTCAGTCACACTATTCTTAACAAGACCTGTGATGTGATTCCTTTGACACTTAGTGCTATCTGCATGTAAAATAACAATGGAAAGTCACATAAACTGTAATGAAGATATAATTATACTTCCCAAACTCCACTGAAAATCACCACTAAATGGCTCTTTTATCTCTTTCCTTCCAGTGCTGATGGAACCTATGAGGTGTCCCTCTACACTAACGCTCTCGTATACAACACTGGTGATATCTTCTGGCTGCCTCCGGCCATCTATAAGAGCGCCTGCAGAATCAAAGTGAAACATTTCCCCTTTGACCAGCAAAACTGTACTCTGAAATTTCGATCATGGACATACGATCGGACTGAAATTGACTTAGTTTTAAGCAGTGATGTTGCAAGCAGGGACGACTTCAAGCCCAGCGGTGAATGGGACATTGTCGCTCTTCCAGGGAGAAGGAATGAGATTCCAACAGACCCCACGTATGTTGATATCACCTATGATTTTATCATCAGGAGGAAGCCGTTGTTTTACACCATCAACCTTATCATCCCCTGTGTGCTGATTACTTCTCTAGCAATATTGGTGTTCTACTTGCCCTCTGATTCTGGGGAAAAAATAACACTGTGCATTTCAGTTCTGCTGGCATTAACGGTCTTTTTACTCCTCATTTCAAAGATTGTTCCGCCAACTTCTTTGGACGTTCCTCTAATTGGCAAGTACCTAATGTTTACCATGGTCCTGGTAACCTTTTCCATCGTCACCAGTGTCTGCGTATTGAACGTCCACCATCGGTCACCTACCACTCACACCATGCCCGACTGGGTGAAGCAAGTGTTTCTCAAGAAGCTGCCGGCTCTTCTGCTAATGAAACGGCCAGAAAATCGAAGCATAAAGGATCGAATCAGAAAGAAGCAGTTGGCAGCATTTATTGACAGTGAGGCAGAGCAAGCCGAAGTACAAACAAGCTATGTGAACAAGGAGTCAGCAGGGAACTGTGGCTGGAGGTTGGGAGACATGTCCGATCAGCAGGATTCAAGGAGGAAGAGTTCAACAAAGGCTCAGTCCAACATACAAGAGGCAGTGGATGGCGTCAAATTCATAGCGGAGTACATGAAATGTGAACATGAAGACCAGAGTGTGAGCTTCTCCTTTCCTTCCTCTTACTTCATCTTTAGTTAATAAGCAGTAAAAAAAAAGTATCCGAATTCATGGGTTAATTTATGTGACCTTTGATTGAAGATTAAGTTTTAGCATCGTGATCAAATAGAATTTAGCTATAGGGTATCAACTGATGTGTCGAAGAAAAGACTCTAAACCAAGGTTTAGTTTAGTTCAGTACAACTTAATCTTTTTTAACACTCAAGTAACTTTAAACATGCATGCAAACAATTGACCTAATAATTTCTAATTTACTTTATTATTTCAATTTATCACTTCTAAATCACGAAACTCATGACTCATGACTCATGGCCAGATTCACTCTGTTGGTAGGGGGCAGTCTTCTCTGAGCTTCGAATCCTCCTTCTTGCGGTGGTTGTTTGCTGCCAATGACTCGGACAGCCCTTATACAAATTTTCCTTCAATCTCCTAAAGGAAGCCTTTGTTCTGACACAAGGCTCTCACAATTCTAAAGTCAATCATTTTGAGCTGTCACTCATCCAAGTGCTGAATAAACAAAACACTTCTTCGTTCCTTAGGGTGTTCTTAATTATGTTGCTTGTTCATATTTCCATTCTCATAATACAGTTCCTTTGCAAAATGGCCGTTCCCAGACACCTTATCTTCTCAAGACTACACTGCCTTGCCATAAATTCACTCGCAGCTCTGTTCTCATCAGACGTCCATCACGTGACCATTTTCACAGTGTTTCTTTATTCTTCTGTTCCCAGGGTTTCGCTCTGTGTCTCCAGCTGGTAGCATCCTCCCAAAGTCTGCCGGGATACTTGACATCCAGTCCCAGGCTATACATGGCTCTTTGTCTTGTGGATTGGTACAAATATAGCCATGAAGTTTATAGTGCAGAAGTTGCTTATTCAGACTATTATGGGCCTGCCATTTTAGGTGACTGGAGGAGACATTTTAGTTGCCACATGGTCGCCACATGTTTGCCACATGTTCGCAGGTGGTTGCCGGAGAGTCGCCTTCATGGTCGTGAGGAATTCCCACATTTTGGGAACTAATCACGGCCTCATTATGGTCGCCGAGAATTTTTCAACATGTTGAAAAATTAGCGCCGACTAGAATGAAGTCGCCATGGAGATTAACGAGGATTCTCGAGCCATAGATGGGTCGCAAGGAGGTCCTAGTGGGTTGCCAGGAGGTCGGAGGTTCTCGTAGGTTGGAGCCGGTGCTGACTGGTGAATTTCATTGGCTCATTGGGGGAAAATAAAGGTAAGCAGTAGTTTTCAGAACGAAGGAACCGACCGGTAATGTTAATGTCCGCTGAACTTCACAGCCATATAACCATATAACAATTACAGCACGGAAACAGGCCATCTCGGCCCTACAAGTCCGTGCCGAACAACTTTTTTCCCTTAGTCCCACCTGCCTGCACTCATACCATAACCCTCCATTCCCTTCTCATCCATATGCCTATCCAATTTATTTTTAAATGATACCAACGAACCTGCCGCTACCACTTCCACTGGAAGCTCATTCCACACCGCTACCACTCTCTGAGTAAAGAAGTTCCCCCTCATGTTACCCCTAAACTTCTGTCCCTTAATTCTGAAGTCATGTCCTCTTGTTTGAATCTTCCCTATTCTCAAAGGGAAAAGCTTGATCACATCAACTCTGTCTATCCCTCTCATCATTTTAAAGACCTCTATCAAGTCCCCCCTTAACCTTCTGCGCTCCAGAGAATAAAGACCTAACTTATTCAACCTATGTCTGTAACTTAGTTGTTGAAACCCAGGCAACATTCTAGTAAATCTCCTCTGTACTCTCTCTATTTTGTTGACATCCTTCCTATAATTGGGCGACTAAAATTGTACACCATACTCCAGATTTGGTCTCACCAATGCCTTGTACAATTTTAAAATTACGTCCCAGCTTCTATACTCAATGCTCCGATTTATAAAGGCTAGCATACCAAAAGCTTTCTTTACCACCCTATCTATATGAGATTCCACCTTCAAGGAACTATGCACGGTTATTCCCAGATCCCTCTGTTCAACTGTATTCTTCAATTCCCTACCATTGATCATGTACGTCCTATTTTGATTTGTCCTGCCAAGGTGTAACACCTCACATTTATCAGCATTAAACTCCATCTGCCATCTTTCAGCCCATTTTTCCAAATGGCCTAAATCACTCTGTAGACTTTGGAAATCCTCTTCATTATCCACAACACCCCCTATCTTGGTATCATCTGCATACTTACTAATTCAATTTACCACCCCATCATCCAGATCATTGATGTACATGACAAACAACAAAGGACCCAACACAGATCCCTGAGGCACCCCACTAGTCACCTGCCTCCAACCCGTCAAACAGCCATCCACTATTACCCTCTGGCTTCTCCCATTCAGCCACTGCTGAATCCATCTTGCTATTCCTGCATTTATACCCAACAGTTGAACCTTCTTAACCAACCTTCCATGAGGAACCTTGTCAAAGGCCTTACTAAAGTCCATATAGACAACATCCACTGCTTTACCCTCGTCAATTTCACTAGTAACCTCTTCAAAAAATTCAAGAAGATTAGTCAAACATGACCTTCCAGGCACAAATCCATGTTGACTGTTCCTAATCAGACCCTGCTTATCCAGATGCTTATATATATTATCTCTAAGTATCTTTTCCATTAATTTGCCCACCACTGAAGTCAAACTAACAGGTCTATAATTGCTAGGTTTACTCTTAGAACCCTTTTTAAACAATGGAACAACATGCGCAGTACGCCAATCCTCGGGGACTATTCCCGTTTCTAATGACATTTGAAATATTTCTGTCATAGCCCCGGCTATTTCTACACTAACTTCCCTCAATGTCCTAGGGAATATCCTGTCAGGACCTGGAGACTTATCCACTTTTATATTTTTCAAAAGTGTCAGTACTTCTTTTACTTTGAAACTCATAGTATCCATAACTACTCTACTCGTTTCCCTTACCTCACATAATTCAATATCCTTCTCCTTGGTGAATACCGAAGAAAAGAAATTGTTCAATATCTCCCCCATCTCTTTTGGCTCTGCAGATAGCTGCCCACTCTGTTTCTCCAATGGACCAATTTTATCCCTCGTTATCCTTTTGCTATTAATATAGCTGTAGAAACCCTTTGGATTTACTTTCACCTTACTTGCCAAAGCAACCTCATATCTTCTTTTAGCTTTTCTAATTTCTTTCTTAAGATTCTTTTTGCATTCCTTATACTCCACAAGCACCTCATTTACTTCATGCTGCCTATAATTATTGTAGATCTCCCTCTTTTTCCGAACAAGATGTCCAATTTCCCTTGAAAACCAGGGCTCTTTCCAATTTTTACTGGTTCCTTTCAACCGAACAGGAACATAAAGATTCTGTACTCTTAAAATTTCCCCTTTAAATGTCCACCATTTCTCTTCTACATCTTTCCCATAAACAAAATGTCCCAGTCCACTCCTTTTAAATCATCTCGCATCTCATCAAAGTTAGCCTTTCTCCAATCAAAAATCTCAACCCTAGGTCCAGTTCTGACCTTCTCCATAATTATATTGAAACTAATGGTATTGTGATCACTGGACCCGAAGTGCTCCCCAACGCATACCTCCGCCACCTGTCCTGTCTCATTTCCTAACAGGAGGTCCAGCACTGCCCCTCCTCTAGTAGGTACCTCTATGTATTGCTGCAAAAAACTATCCTGCACACATTTTACAAACTCCAAACCATCCAGCCCATTTACAGAATGTGTTTCCCAGTCTATGTGTGGAAAGTTGAAATCTCCCACAATCACTACCTTGTGCTTACTACTAATATCTGCTATCTCCTTACATATTTGCTCTTCCAATTCTTGTTCCCCATATAATACACCCCTATAAGTGTTGCTACACCTTTCCCACTTCTCAGTTCCACCCAAATAGCCTCCCTAGATGAGCCCTCCAATCTATCCTGCCAAAGCACTGCTGTAATATCTTCCCTGACTAGCAATGCAACACCTCCACCTCTTGCCCCTCCAATTCTATCATACCTGAAGCAACGAAATCCTGGAATATTTAGTTTCCAATCACAGCCCTCCTGCAACCATGTTTCACTGATCGCCACAACATCATACTTCCAGGTGTCTATCCAGACTCTAAGCTCATCCACCTTTCTTACAATGCTCCTAGCATTAAAATATGCACATTTAAGAAACCCCCCGTCTCTTCTTCTCTGTTTATTTCCTTTTTTTTCTTTCTCCTCTTGTGTCCGAGTGCTTCCCTTTTCTGCTTCCTGCCTCCCATTCTGTCTACTAGCTTTCTCTATTTGAGTCCCTCGCCCTAACCATTCTAGTTTAAAGTCTCCCCAGTGACCTTTGCAAATTTCCCCGCCAAGATATTGGTCCCCCTCGGGTTCAAGTGCAACCCATCCTTTCTGTACAGGTCCCACCTTCCCCAAAAGAAGTCCCAATGATCCAGAAACTTGAATCCCTGCCCTCTGGACCAGTCTTTCAGCCACTCATTTATCCTCCACCTCGCTCCATTCCTACTGGTACAGGCAGTAATCCTGAGTGTTACCTTTTTGGTACTTTTCCTTAACTCTCCTCCCAACTCCCTAAATCCTCCCTTCAGAACCTCTTCACTTTTTTTACCTATGTCATTTGTACCAATATGTACCACGACCTCAGGCTCCTCTCCCTCTGATTTCAGGATATCTTGGATGCGTTGAGACACGTCCGAGACCTTGGCACCAGGGAGGCAGACCACCATCCTGGTCTCCCGACTGCGTCCACAGAAACGCCTATCCGACCCCCTAACAATAGAGTCCCCAATTACTATTGCCCTCTTCTTTTTTTCCCTACCTTTCGGAGCAACAGGGCCGGTCTCTGTGCTGGAGGCCCGTCCGCTGTTGCTACCCCCGGGTAGGCTGTCATCCTCATCCGTACTCAAACAGGAGTACTTATTTGCAAGGTGTACCGACATTGGAGTACTCCCTCGTTCCTGCCTCTGCCCCTTCCCCTTCCTTAGCGTGACCCACATGTCTCTCTCCCGTGGTTTTGGAGTGACCACCTCCCTATTACTCCCCTCTATGACCTCGTCACTCTCCCTGACCAGACAGAGGTCATCGAGCTGCTGCTCCAGGAACCTAATACGGTCCCTTAGGAGCCCCATCTCTCTGCACCTGGTGCAGATGTGGACGTCTGGCTTCTTAAAAGTTGTCACTACTCCTTCTCCCTCCTTCTCCCCCCCTCTTTTAACGGACTTACCGTACACTGTGCTTTAGCTGTCTTAATTGAAGCGCCAACCTTCCTGGACAAGCGGAGGAGCGCTGTCTAAAAATGTGTCTGTATCACCCTGGCTTTGCAGCGTGGGAATTTTTAGACAGCGCTCCTCCGCTTGTCCTGGCCCCCCCCCCCCCCCTTTGTGATGTGTTTGTGTGTGTGTGTGTTCCACTCTGACAGTCGCCGTTCCAGTTACCGGTTTTTCAGGCGACTGCTGCCAACTTGACAGTCGCCGACAGTTCGTTGAAAAATCGCTTAAGTGGGACAGGCCCATTAGGCTTACACCAGCTCTATCATGGGGCAATCATAAACTAAGGCCATAGTATAGTCACTATCCACATCTCTGCTTCCAATATATTCCCTTCATAAATACGTTGATCTCTGTAGCAACATCTGATCATTGCAGCATCCTTCATGTTGCTATCACCCTCTGTCCACAAAATGTCCGTTGCACATCTCTTCCCACTCTTTGTGACAATTTTACATTGACTCCCTATCATACAATAATATTTTTTTCCAATTCATTGTATTTAAACACTTCAGAATTAAAGGAAAAGAAAGGTATTCCATCTATCACTCTTTCCTGGGCATAATTTATGCTTGTTTGTTTAATGGTGGCAACACGAACAATACACTATGATATGTTTAGTGAAACACTACTATTTGGGGATGAGTGAATGATATTAGTTCATCATGAGGAAAGAGAGGAACTTAACATCACTTTTAGTGGAACTGTGTTTCTCCAGTGTATTGAGCTTGGTTTAGGAATGCAGCATAGAAACATGCCCTGCATCTCACTCAGTCCATGTTGATGGTTATACTGTTTACATCCGTTCAATGTTACCGCATTTTCCCTACACATTAGGGGCAATTTTGCAGAGGAAAAGTAACTTACAAACCCTCACGTTTTTGGGATGTGGGAGGAAACCGGGACACTTGGAGGAAACTCACAGGTCACAGGGAGAATGCAAACGCGACACACAGGCAGCCCCTGAGGATAGAATCGAACCCGAGTTTCTGGTGCTGCGAGGTAGCAGCTTTATCAGCTGTGCCACTGAGCTGCCACTGTGTGTAATGTTGTCTTATGATACTTGAAGTAATTTCTTTCAGCACTGAACAATAAACACAATTTAACTAAAACCTCATCAAAAAAAACAAAAAAGGATTGTTTAACCTTAACAGTAATTGGACTACAGGCACTCATGGTATTGAGATGAAAACCCATAACCAACCACTGTCTCTGTAGGGCAATCTAAAATCAGGATTCTACCACAAACATTTGCGACCAAATCAGAACACATCTGTGCATCCTAACTCAAAAGCACTGCGGAATCACAATGAAGAAATATCCACTTCCAACCCACACTATTAAACCCTTCCTCCATTCTACTGTGGTTACTGTTTAGTCTATATTGCTCAGAGTCTTGTAGTTTCCATAGAGGTCAGCTTTCTCTGACTCCACTGATCCTCACCTCTGGTGCTGAATGTGCTGCTGTTTGATATATTTCGCTGAAATCTCATGGGTTGCCTCTGGATGCTCTCACATTGCAAGGATATGTGGATTGTTAGGTTAATTGGTCATGCAAACTGCCGCTAATGCACATGTGTAGGTCTGCAGGGGGGTTGTGGAGAGTGTGGAGAGTGTGGGGAGAATATAATGAATATGGCGATTTTGATCATCCTCCCAACAAACTACATCTGTTGGTTTTCCTTTATCTGCAATGCTGGTTCCACGCTCAAGAACAGATTTATAGACAATAGACAATAAACAATAGACAATAGGTGCAGGAGTAGGCCATTCGGCCCTTCCAGCCAGCACCACCATTCAATGTGATCATGGCTGATCATCCCCAATCAGTACCCCGTTCCTGCCTTCTCCCCATATCCCCTGACTCCGCTATCTTTAAGAGCCCTATCTAGCTCTCTCTTGAAAGTATCCAGAGAATTGGCCTCCACTGCCCTCTGAGGCAGATAATTCCACAGACTCACAACTCTCTGTGAGAAAAAGTGTTTCCTCGTCTCCGTTCTAAATGGCTTACCCCTTATTCTTAAACTGTGGCCCCCCAACATCGGGAACATGTTTCCTGCCTCTAGCCTGTCCAAACCCTTAACAATCATATGTTTCAATAAGATTCCCTCGCATCCTTCTAAATTCCAGAGTGTACAAGCCGAGCCGCTCCATTCTCTCAGCATTGACAGTCCCGCCATCCCGGGAATCAATAGGATTCCCCTTTGATTTAACATGTTTGCTTTCGTATAGTTAGATCCTAATGCAAAATAGAAATTGTTTTCACTTTGAGGTTAATTGGACACATTTCTCTATCAGTGACAAGGTTCAATAATATTCTATTTCTATCTTCCGGAAAGCAAGCCTTGCTGCATTACCTGATGTGCAATGACATTTAGGCTCCTCGCGGTTGTGGCCTCTGCTGGAACTTTTGTTTATGGTTAAGGCTGCAAGGTTTCTTTATTCATTTGTGTGACATTTTAAACTTCCTAATTCAATACACTTTGCAGCTGGGGTAAGCATTTACTTCTGCACTTGACGGAGTTTGAGGTCACTGCAAAAAAAAAGGATAATCTCTCCTGAAAAAGTGTTTCAGGCTAGATTTACATATGAATCAATGCACTTATTTTTTCCTTATCTAAATCCAGACTTAGCCACTGATGTGTAAGTTACTCACACCAAAAACACTTGGTAGAAAGACCACACAGATGAAAACTGCAGTTATTTTCTCCAAATTGCCATTTTCATGGATATAATTGAGACATGGGATATGATTGCATATCCCATATGTGGGAATTCTGGCCCCAGGTATTTTGTAAAACAATATATACTGGTAAAAATATATAAATGTTTTGTGAAGGTATTGTTTGTTGTAAATACTAAATATTACAAAATGAAGCTAAAGCTTTCTCCCTCCAATTTACCGATTGCGTCATGATGAATTCTTTGGAGGAACATTGCCCAGAGCACTGTCCCTTTAAAAGTTACCACTCGTGTTTAAGGCAGTCACCTGCATTCACAGCAAACCTGGCCACATCATCTAGATAAAATATAAAGTGTTCCATTTCATTTCTCTTCATTTCATCTGTAAATCTGGTGGTTATATTTCCTTGCGATGTAGTAATTGCACTACAAGCGCAATTTATTGACTAATGCATTTAACAATGCTCTGAGGATGTGGAAAACACTTTATAAATGCTAATTCATTGTTCTTTCCTACTCAACATCTGTTGGCAAGTTCTAAAAATTAACAGCACTCCAAAAGATATGTGGAACAGAAAGCACTTCATCTCTAAATAGGGATGTACCGTTATTGCTTTAAAAATGTATTCCATTATTCCACAGCCGATCACAGGTCAATTGGCACTAGCTCGTGACAGCAGTCCAGATGCCAAGCTTAGTCTCTTGTCACCCAGACTATACCCAACACAATAAATCTAATGAAAAGCACAAACTGATGAAGTAACTAAGCAAGTCTGACAGCATCTGTGGAGTGAATTGATAAGCGATGTTTCAATCTTAGTTGGAAGAGCAGGAAATAAACTATTCCTGAGTCCGGTGGTACATGCTGTGAAGATGTTTGTGTTTTCTCCCCTTTGGGAGAGAGAAGAAGAGAGGATGACTGGGGTGTCAATGCTCCTTGGTTGCTTTCCATAAATCAAGACACAATAGGGGCTTTTAAGAAATGTGCTGCAACAACAATGGGTGATTTTAATCATCAGATAAATTCAACAAATAAAATTGGCAAGGGTAGCTGTGAGAAATTCTTATGACGTATTGAAGATGGTTTCTTAGCTCATTGAGCAACACCAGGGAGCGATCTTCATTAGATCTAGGTAATGTAATGAAACTAGGTTTAATAATGGCCTCACAAGGAAGGATTACCAAGGAAGATATCGAAGCTTAATAGTATAATTTCAAATTCAGTTTAAGGATGAGAAATTGGATTCTGAATAATGTTCCGAAGTTAAATGAAGGCAAAATAATGATAAGAGGAAAGATTTGTATAATGTGGACCATGGAAATAGATTATGGGGTAAGTGGTATATAAGCAGTGGAAAACATATATGGAAATATCACATGAATTCAGCAAAGGTACATTCCAAGGAGAAATGTTATACGAGAAGGTTACACTACTGTGGCTGGCTAAGATGGTATAAAATTGAAGAAAAAAAACAAAGGAATATGAATTTTATTGGAGCAAAGTATGACTAAATATATTTAAAGAGATTCAGCAAAAAATACAAAAATGAAGAGTTTGAGCATTGACAAAATATCGAATGTGAAATAGAATTAAAGTAAATGTTGTCCCCATCTCATAACGAGGAATCTTGGGCCTTTGGCTCCCCAACTTGACAGTTGGGGATTTGGCAAGGAAGAGGACAAGTAGGGGTGAAGAGAACAGGTGAAAGTCAGGGGGAAGCCCTGTCGAGTGCACTGGAATGAAGTGGAATTCCCCTCTGCCTTCTTCATCTTCTCCTTATAAGACATAATAAGAAAATAATACCAGTGCTAATTCCATTCAGGCAGCATCTGTGGAGGGGATGGACATGATTTTTTGGGTCTGGATCTTTTGTCAGATTCAAAATTCCGAAGAAGGGTCCTAACTGGAAACGTTCCTTCCACAGATACTGCCAGACCTTCTGGGTTCCTCCAACACCTAGTGTTTTGCTCAAGATTTTAGCATCTGCACGTCCTTGTCTTCAGTTTATGGATGCTTGAGTATGCATATTAGCTGTCACATGGGAAACGTGACAACCAAATTACTCATTGCCAACTCCTTTAATGAACAAGCTAGATACAATTTTTTTTTTGGTGACTTGGATCATTTTTTGTCTTTTGTGTTCTATTGACATTTTTTATAATTTTTATCCACTTAGCTAATGGCCAGATCAATTTTTGATTTAAACGGTGTGGCAGTTTTTGTTTAAATTCCTCCCAAGTTAAGCCTTTGCCTACAGTGGCCCTTGGTTGTTTGGAATAATAGATGCCTCTTCTCAAATGCAGTGTGCAAGAGGTGCATTCTGCAGCCAACTCATTCAGAATAGTTTGCCTGACGGTGCTGACACTGTAAGGGGTTAATTTGCTGATACAAATAATACTACAGCTCTTCCAGTTTGAACAAGCTTAAGATGCAAATTTCTACCAACCCTCCAAAAGTAAAGCATTAATATTTCATTGGCTCCTTTAATGTCCCCTCCATTTTTTCTTTGAGGTACCTCAAAGCAGTATGTCCTTAATGCTGATGTAAAATTATTTGCCCTATTTCCCCTTCAGTGGAGCCGAGAAGGAGGGTTTACATGATCTCCGTGCCTTTTTTAGCTATTTCATTATTTATCAGGTGCTTAGCAGGAGTTGCAGTCATATTAAATCAACCACAATGCGCTAGACTGGTCACACATTGGTCTTACAGATCAAGAGTGATAGGCTGTGGAAAGGATGGAGGATGGACATCCTTTGTGGGGTTTCTCCTTATTCAGCCAAAGGAGGCTTTTGAAGATGCTGAACAAGTTAATGTCTGGCATATCTCATTCCCTGCCCCTTTGCATGTCCAGAAAATGTTTATGAATAAATCTCCAGGCTTGGCAGGCAGCTGCATGTCATCTTGGAGATAGGGTGCTCGTTGCATCAGGAGTTAAAATTAGCATGTAACAAAGGTAATGCTACGGTGGTTCAGGAGTTAAAATTAGCATGTAACAAAGATAATGCTACGGTGGTTATGGGAGATTTAAACATGCAGGCAGACTGGGAAAATCAGGTTGGTACTGGATCCCAAGAAAGGGAGTTTGTGGAGTGCCTCTGAGGTGGATTCATAGAGCAGCTTGTACTGGAGCCTACCAGGGAGAAGACAATTCTGGATTTAGTGTTGTGTAATAACCAGATTTGATAAAGAGAACTCGTGGTAAAGGAACCATTAGGAGGTAGTGACCATAATATGATAAGATTTAACCTGCAATTTGAGAGGGAGAAGGGAAAATTGGAAGTGTCAGTATTGCAGTTGAACAAAGGGGACTATGTTGGCACGAGGGAGGAGCTGGCCAAAGTTGGCTGGAAAGGGACCCGAGCAGGGATGACGGTGGAACAGCAATGGCAGGTGTTTCTGGGAATAATCCGGAATATGCAGGGTCGTTTCATTCCAAAGAGGAAGAAAGATTCTAAGGGGACTAAGAGGTGACCATGGCTGACAAGGGAAGTCAAGGACAGTATAAAAATAAAAGAGAATACGTATAACATAGCAAAGATGAGCGGGAAGCCAGAGGATTGAACAACTTTTAAACTAAAAAGGTAATACTGGGAGAAAAGATGAAGTGTGAAGGTAAGCTCGCCAGGAATATAAAGGAGGATAGTAAAAACTTATTTAGGTATATGAAGAGAAAAAAATTAGTTAAGACAAATGTGGGTCCCTTGAAGACAGAAACAGGTGAATTTATTATGGGGAACAAGGAAATGGCAGACGAGTTGAACAGGTAGTTTGGTTCTGTCTTCACTAAGGAAGACGCAAACAATCTCCCAGATGTACTAGGTGACCTTGGGTGACGGAGGAAATGAAAGAAATTCACATTTGTCAAGAAATTATGTTGGGTAGACTGATGAGACTGAAGGCTGATAAATCCTCAGGGCCTGATGGTCTGCATCCCAGGGTACTCAAGGAGATGACTCTAAAAATCGTGGACACATTGGTGATCATTTTCCAATGTTCTATAGATTCTGGATCAGTTCCTGTCAGCTCTGCCTCAGATGGAAGTGGAGGCTGATTCACTGGATACATTCAAAAAAGAATTATATAGAGCTCTTAGGGCTAGCGGAATCAAGGGGTATAGGGAGAAGGCAGGAATGGGGTACTGATTGTGGATGATCAGCCATGATCTCATTGAATGGCAGTGCTGGCTTGGCCGAATGGCCTACTCCTATTGTCTATGTATCTATGTAACTGCTGATAGTCTGTAAAATAATTCTACACCTCATCAGGTCTGTGCCGATCAATATCCTGAGTGTGGCATGGTGGAGAGGAAACCTAATTGTGTTGAGGTCTTTCCGGGTCTCTTTACTACCTTTTGAGCAATGTCCTGCCTATCCTGGTGGAGTCAGAACAGAACCAAAGTTGCCGCAATCATAGTTGGAGATGAGGTTTAGTGCTGGCAGTGAGATCTGAAAATCCATCAATGCTAAGGACATCCCATTATTCCTGCACAAACATTTCTGACAAAATTTCATATACTGTGTGGGGCCAAAATGGAACTGAGATGGAGGTGAACAGCAGCGTGTGATATATGTTTGGACTCACATTAATCATTAAGTAGCTACCAGCAATCAGCGTTGAAACAACTCCCATCAAGTGCCCTTTGACTGAAGCAAGGTAACTATAGACAGAGAATGGTCAATCTAGATTTTTTTGCCACAGACAGCTGTAGAGGCAAAATCAATGGATGTTTTTAGGACAGTGATTGACAAATTCTTGGTTAGTCAGGGGTAATGGGGAGAAGGCAGGAGAATGGAGTTGAGAGGGAAAGATAGAGGGATTGAGAGGAAAATGCTACCCCAGCCATAATTTGGTGGGGTAGACTTGATGGGCCGATTGGCTTAATTCTGCTCTTAGAACCTGTGAACTTTGTTACATAAAACATAATTTCCATAACAGCCCAGGAAATAATAGCTGGAACAATCAGGAAGAGCTAACTAAAAGGATTGTCTGCTCTATTAAAGTAAACTTCTGGTTTAATTTTAGGCTAGAAATATCAGTAAGTCTCCACTAAACAGATTCATTAAATCAGTTCATTTAATTTTTCAGCTCATCCTCTGAGCATTGCACTTTGATATTTTTCCATTTATTAATTTAGGAAAATGCTTCCTATGAGTTCTATCTTTCAGTTAATATGTAAGCAATTCTTCCATTGTATAATATTCTCAGTTATTCACACAGTGCTGCAAAGTGATCACTTTGCTTTTTGGTGATTCCTTGCACCAGACCTTTCATATTTCTCCATTTATTAATTTATGAAACTCCTACGAACTCTATTCTTCACTTAATCTGTAAGCAATTCTCCCATTGTATAATATTCTTAGTTATTCACTAGAGTTTGCCTTTTACTTTGGTGATTTGATGGGACATGGTAAAGCACATGCTGTCTTGAACAATGCAATCATCCAATGGTCATTTGACTAAAGCCCAGCAATGCTTGTTAAACCGATCAAAGGGTGGAGCAAAGATTAGTAAAGCTCATCGAAGAGCTCACTTTGAGGAAGGCACTATTCACCAACGATGATACAAAGCACAAACAAAGCGAGGAAGTGGCAAGCTGCCAATGATAATCATGCCTCTTCTATTATCCTCTCTTCCTCACATCCTACTTGTGTCTGGAGTTCATAAACAATGATCAGTTTCAGATCATCTGCAACAGTTAATTTGGCTTGCTCTCTAGTGTTCTGAGAAAACTATGGCCTCAATAATAATGAAGGTGGAGTTAATGGGTCTGGAGGATGGAATAGATAACAGAAAAATAAACATAGGGTTGATAGGTTTGTTCCAACAGTCTTCATAGATTTAATGAACCAAATGGCCTTTTTCATAAGATAATATATGAGATGGCATAAACTGGCTCATCACAATTGGTGGGAAAGAGTCAGGTGAACAGTTAAGGAATCAAAATGGGAAATGCAATCACATCAACCAACTAGTCCCGAGTTGCCTTTTTCAAACAGTAAACATCACCTCTAGTGACTGACCAGCACACTTCAGTCAATCTGTTGGAACCTGAGGTTAAATGTAGCAATCAGTAGAGAATGAAAGGGAAGCAGGAATGAGCTCCCCTGTGGATGAGGATGATCAGGTATCACCCATTTCCCACCACCCATCCTAATCCCAACTTCTCTCCTGCACTGCGTCCTTCATGGATCCTCCCAATGATTGCAGGGCTTCTTCTGATTACAGGCCTGCCTTCATCTCTGCCTTCCAGGTGGTACGCCCTCTGGTCACAAGTTAATCTCTTTCTCCGCTTGTTCGTGCACCTCTTTCCTCCTTCTCATGTGCCTTCACGGCCAGCCCTTACAATTGTGGCCATTTGCCAGCTCCTCTGTCCCATCACAGCTCCAAAAGGATTTGCGCACCTCGCAAATGTCCTCTAGTTTTCTTTGCCCAAATTAAGAATGACCCCTGCTGTTTAATTAATACAATATAAAGAAAGTAAATTAATGCAGAATGAAATTGTTAGCAAAGGAATGGATATATCTAGATGATCCTGAGAACATCATCACACAGATAGGCCAAGAAAAAAAATGTGTACACTAATAAATTATTTGCAACATTTTTTTGTAACCCATTTAGCAAATCATATTCTCACTTGCATTAATATCTGATTTTCAGATCAGTGAAGACTGGAAGTATGTCGCTATGGTCATCGACCGTCTGTTTCTATGGATATTTGTGGTTGTGTGCCTGGTTGGCACTTTGGGTCTCTATCTTCAACCTTTCTTTCAAAACTACGCCGTACCACACACGTTTTCCGATGCAGAGTGATGCTCTTCCCCGTGTGATTCATCCAGAATTGAATGAAAATTAATGTTAGACACCAAACTAGCATGTGTTGTTTACTGAAACACAGCAACCGTATGAGTATGTATGACACTGATCACGTTAGGACAAACAATGCAGCATCATCATCCAATAGAGAAATCTTGTCATCTCCTATTCTTCCCTCCCATTTGGTCTTAGTTTAAACAAAAATGTACTGTAAAAATACACTGTTGCATAGGAGCTGCCATATTTGAAAAGTTTTGAAAAGTAATGCTCTGTAGGTTGAGTGTTACATTTGATTCAAATATCATTAAAATGGAATAACTGGAAAGATATGAAAAGACAACAGAATTCTTCTGTCAAAACAAAAATGATCCACCCTTGATTTATGGTATGTTCTAGCCCAGGAATTTCCATTGGAACTGCTAATTATTTAATGACTTGCACTCCTAATAGACATGGTCTTAATGATTGATACGGCTCTGGGAGCAAAGCAAGGTGCGATACTTGTCATCACCTGGATCTGTACGTGAAACATAACTCATGCTGTAGAGCTTTGCGTTTTGGTGCCGTGCCATTGCATGTTTGGGAACATTTTATCTGAACATGAGATATTTTTCAATTAATCCAAGCAAATCTTTGCAGAGGTTGGTCAGGTCCAATCCATGAATTGTATTTGCAGTTCTGGGCTATGGTAATGTAATGGATATTTTGTGTAAAAAAAATTTAGAGGAAGTAAACCATGAAAACAAATGGACCAAGTCATTGAACACCAATAAAAACTTTTTCCTACAAACATGTGGATTGATGTATGCATCTCTTTCCTCAGATTATATTTCATCCACAGTGTGTGAACATGCTGCTGATTAAGCCAGTATTTATTGCCTACCACTCGATGAAGGTGGTGATCATCTTCTTGAACTGCTACAATCTTCATTCCATTGAAGGGAATTCTAGGATTTAGATCCGGTAACAATTGACGTAACATTAATTTATTTCAAAGTCGGGATACTTATGATTTGCAGATAGTGGTGTATATTTATAACTGTTGTCCTCAGCGGCAGAGCTGGAAGCTTTTGTGAGATTGGGAATGTTCCCGCAGTGCATTTAATAGACAGCAGACACAGTCACTGAAAGTAAGCATGCAGGTACAGCAGGCAGTGAAGAAAGTGAATGGCATGTTGGCCTTCATTACAAGAAGAGTTGAGTATAGGAACAAATAGATCCTTCTACAGTTGTACAGGTCCCCAGTGAGACCACACCTGGAGTATTGTGTGCAGTTTTGGTTTCCAGGTTTGAGGAAGGACATTCTTGCTATTGAGGGAGTGCAGCGTAGGTTCACAAGGTTAATCCCGGGATGGCGGGACAGTCATATGTTGATAGAATGGAGCGGCTGAGCTTGTATGCTCTGGAATTTAGAAGGATGAGAGGGGATCGTATTGAAACATATAAGATTATTAAGTGTTTGGACACACTAGAGGCAGGAAACATGTTCCCGATGTTGGGGGAGTCCAGAACCAGGGGCCACAGTTTAAGAATAAGGGGTAAGCCATTTAGAACGGAGATGAGGAAATACTTTTTCACACAGAGTTGTGAGTCTGTGGAATTCTCTGCCTCAGAGGGCAGTGGAGGCCGGTTCTCTGGATGCTTTCAAGAGAGAGTTAGAGCTCTTAAATATAGCGGAGTCAAGGGATATGGGGAGAAGGCAGTAAAGGGGTACCGATCGTGGATGATCAGCCATGATCACATTGAATGGCGGTGCTGGCTCGAAGGGCCGAATGGCCTACTCCTGCACCTATTGTCTATTTTCTATTACAGAATTGGGTGCTTGGTAGGGCAAGGAATTAACATTTGCATTGAAGTGTGAAAAGCCTATGAAGCAGGTTACTTTGTCCTAATAACAAAAGCCAAATTGAACATCACTAGCAGGTTCTTAGTCAAAAAACTTTTAAACAATTTTTACACTGCAAGGAAAATTAATTGTTTTCTTCATGAAAGCATCTTTATTGTGCTGTTAATAGAACATCAGGTTATTTTATAGCAGACATCTGATTTTTAGCAGATAACAAGGTCAAGGTCAGTTTATTGTCACGTGTACCAATTAAGGTACAGTGAAATTTGAATTACCATACAGCCATCCTAAAAAAAAGCAACAAGACACACAACTGATAACATTCAGCATGTTCCAAAAGTTGGATCACAGGGTCTGTACACCCACCACAGACTCTTGAAATAGACACACATTCCAGGAGGACAGAAAACAGAGGATAAGTAAATCCTCACTGACTCATAGGAATCCCTAATCTGTTGTAAATCAAAAAGGAAAAAAAGTATCAGAACGCCATTGAACACCTTGGGAAGCCAAGCCAAAATGGTGCAAGGAGCATAAAATCTTCCGTGCCATCATATACCTCTTGCTCCATCTTTGGCTTCATCTGCAGATCCCACCTTGGCTACATCAATCACTTCAGAACCACAGCCCTCAACTTGATTCAGAAGGACTGGAGAATTGTAGGCTCATGAGATTGTCAATTAATGATTTGTGCAGGAAGAAACTTTTCTCCAGCATTTTATGTCTAGCGTCAATGAATGATTTGTCTAATTTGATCTATCTGACGGGAACTGTAACTGGACTAAGTTCTAGATTGCATTCTCGTTGCCTCCAGGTAATCCATTTTCATGTTAGCTGTTGATTTCTTCTTCCCATCAGCAGGGGACAGGACGCCACTGTGGCTCAGCTAACCCTCACTGTGAGATTCAGCAAGGAGGAGGCAACTTTTGGGTCAGGCTTTGCCCTGCCAGTTGGCTTGGTTGTGTAGGCAGTGTCAGGATCCATCACATACTCTGTTGCCAGTGTGACTTGAAAATAGTCATATACCACTCAGGCTAATTGTGAGAAGTCCTTGATTTCAATGAATTAATGAAAAATACCTTATTGTCATTTGAACCAGAATCCTCCTAATCCAGCAGAATAATCCAATTAATGTCAATGTCCATTCCCAGACCAACATCCCCAGCATCAAGGTACTAATAACAAGCTACAGAGGTACCGACAAAGTTACAAAGTGCTGAACATTCCTATCTACCGCCTGCAGTCGCACGTCGCAGCAGCCCACCCCCATTCCCCCTTTGCTCTTGATGCCCCCCTCCCCATTCACCTGCTCCACCTCCCTTTGTTCTCGGCTACCCCGCCCCCCCCCCCCACCCCCCTCCACTGCGGGTCACCCTTTGTTGTGACATGTTAGTGCAGTGTCTGCATTATAGCTGCTCTGGAACGCCTGCTGCCTCGAACTACCAACTACATTCCCAGCTCAGTCACAATACTCACTATTCAAACATCTATTATGTTGCAACTAGGCCATTAAGATCTATGGATTTCCCCCGAACAAACCTTAGAATTCATAGTTGCTTGCAAAAAAACATGAAAATACTTACAGAGGACATAACTAATATAGAGGAAAACACTGGGACAAATGTAATGCTAGGTGCAGCCTTCTATAATGTTGTCTGCACCATAAACTAATATTCTCATTGTGTGCACTTTTTACAGCTTAATGGGTTGCCAAATCCTCAGATAATGTCCTTTGGAGCTTGCTGGATGATAAAGAAATAAATCAGCTAAACTGTTTCCTGTCTTCCGGCAGCAGTATCATTGAAGAGCCATCAGAAGCCTAATTACAGAAAATCTCCTTTTATGCACTTGTGGCTGATTTTGCCAGTAAATCACAGTATCCGTGCAGAGGTCAAAGCTGGCCACCGGGTAAAAGCTCCCGTTGGGTCTGCTCCCCCAACACACCCATTCCCTACCCGTAGCCCCCACGGGAGGCGTGGTCCACTAACTCAAGCCATTCCCGAACGTAGGTGAAGCTGATCACTGCTTGCCGAGCCATTGTGACATCATCAGTTGAAGCTGGTCTTTTTAAATTCAAAGTCTTTTGATTTTTTTAAACTTTACTCAGTAATAAGTCGAGAAATAAAGCATAAAATGTTCAATGAATGTGTTCGCTGCCTAGATGGGAATAATGTGAATCAGAATATGTAAAAATCTTGTGAAAGTTGGCATTTTTAAAGCGTCAATCACGAATAACGTCAAATATAGGATGAAAACTTCAGTGAAGCTGATCACTGCCAGCCGAGCCATTGTGCCGTCATCAGTTGAAGCTGGTCATTTTAAATTCAAAGTCTTTTGATATTTGATTAAACTTTTAATCAGTAATGTCGGGAATAAGTCGAGAAATAAAGCATAAAATGTTCAGATAAGGAGTTCTCGGCCTTGAGGGGAAATATGTCAATCAGAATACGTAAAAATGTAACCATTACCGCATAGTCTTTTTGAAAAGATTTAAAGGCAACCACATACACACACACATATACACACACATACATATACACATGAGGGGGGGAGGAGAGGGGGGGGAGAGAGGGGGAGGGAGGGGGAGGAGAGGGAGGGAGGAAGGAAAGAGAAGAGAGGGGAGGTGAGAGAGGCCGGGGGAGGGGAGAGGAGGGGAAAAAGTGGGGGGAGGGGCAGAGGGGGAGGGGGAGAGGAGAGGGGGGCGAGAGGGTGAGGGAGAAGGAGAGGGGACAGAGAGGGAGCGGGAGCGGCATCGGCGAACGGGTCCATCTCCGGCAGCATCTTTTGAATAACGGGGGGGGAGAGGAGGGGATGTGGGAGGGGTGACGTCACTCGCAGCGCTTGCATTGCGAGCAAGATGGCAGCAAGCAGAGCCATTGTGACGTCATCAGCGAAAAACAGGCGTTTTTAAATTCAGTTTTGTCAGATTTTTGAACATTTTCAGTAATAACTTGAGAAAAAAAAGCATGACATTTTCAGATAAGGCGAATTTTGACTTCACTGGAAAAATGTCTACCGGAATATGTAAATATTTTACCGTTACCACGTCATTTTTTGTGAAGATGTGATTATACACAAACGCCTACACACACACACACACACACATACAAATAAATGTACAAGATCAGAGTTTAAATACTTAAATGATGTGATATGATCATAGATAGATAATTTGATTATTGTTTAAAAATCTTTTTTTGGTTTCCTGCATCAAACCTACTTCAAAAGAGCACCATGTGCTTCGTTTGTTGCATGCTGCTGACATTTCAACAGCAGTGAACGTTGATTTGGTTTGCACATGGCTGACTATTTCTATAATCGAAAGACGAAAATTGCAATCAGTCTGTTTCTTGGCCTGGAACAAATATAGTCTGTTCATTTGGAACAACCCATGGGAGATGTTTGGAAGAGTCCAAATGACATGATCTCATCTCTTCTTAAAAAATGCACCTTATTTCACAAGGATTTGCAGAGTCTAACACATCTCCAGAATTCAATTAAAAGAAGCCTATTAATGAAGTGCTAAGGAAATATCTGTTTCAACAAAATCTTTGATGTCATGCCAGGAATTGATGATCCATGAGGTAAGAAGGAACGCACTGGGAGCTTCCGAAATTAATTGAAAATTAGCCAAACTCCATTGTGAACTAAGTTGCAGCCAAACAAAAAAGGTCTTTCTTGGAACAAAATAGGCAGCTGAGCTGAGGTATTGGTGTGCTAGGGCATTGGCATTGCAATGTTTAGTTTTCTTTAGAGATACAGCATAGAACAGGCCCTTTGGCCCACTGATTCCATGCTGACCATTGACCATTGGTTCACACTAGTTCTATGTTATCTCACTTTCTCATCCACTCCTAACGCACTGGGGGAAGTTTACAGAAGCTAAATAACCTACAAACCTGCAAGTCTTTGAGATGTGGGAGGAAACTGGAGCATCCAGAGGAACCCCACATGGTCACAGGGAGAACGTGCAAACTCCACACAGACAGCATCCAAGGGCAGGCAGAAGGTCTACCAGCTATGCCACTGTGCCACCTGTGAGTCAGACTGAGCAACCGATTGTTACTCACAGGAGCAAAAATCAGGAAATGATATTAAATGAGACCAAACAATAGAAACAGGTTAACCAAGTATAGACATATCTGAAGTTAGATACTAAATGCTGGAGTAACTCAGCGAGACCGCAGCAGCTCTGGAGAGAAGGAATGGGTGAGGTTTCAGACAGATTTGCAATGGTATAAATGTGTTAATGAGACAAAGCAAGGTAAACAATGGAAATCTTCCTCGTTCCTTGAGGTCAAGGATGGTTTGATGTATACAGTTTCTGTGGGTTTTGGGGTGACTGATGAGGCAACTGCTGATTCCACTAAGTTGGAGCAGGCTCAAAAAGATAACTCCGAAGGTAGCACATTCCTTTTGTTATACACATTGTGCTACTGTATGCTTACAGAAGGAACATTAGGTTTTCAGTTCTATCGCAAATTCTCTGTTTACGTTTTGAATTGTGAGCACCATCTTTCATGATTCTGTGGGGAATTCCATGGTTTTCCAAGGAGACTGAGAGAACAACCTTGAATCATTTCCTCTGTCTATCTTACTATGGTAGAATTTGTCTAATCCAGCAACTAGGTAAGGAACCAATCATGGAGTTTCCAATCCAAGAAAACCTTTTTTTGTGGTTATTACTCTTGGCTTCCATGGTCATTCACATCACCTAGTGTTTCCTGGTAGTCTCTGATCAGTTTCTAATTATAGTGGTATAATGAGTGTCCGGAAAACAAGGTCATTCTGCAGTGTTTGTTGGTGGGAGGGCATCAGGTTGTCTGTGAGAAAATCACAAAGTGCTGGAGAAATTCAACAGGTCAGGTTGCACCTGTGAAGAGAATGGAATAGACTGACATCATTTCAGATTGGGATCCTTCTTCAGACTGTTTGGATTAGAGGGGAGAAAGCAGGAAAAAGAGTGATCTGTCGATGTAGGTGAAGGGTGGGTTCGATTGACAGATGGGTGGAGTTAGTAACAAAGTCTACAGGTAGACAAAAATGCTGGACAAACTCAGCGGGTGAGGCAGCATCTATGGAGCGAAGGAATAGGTAACGTTTTGGGTCAAGACCCTTCTTCAGACTACTTACCCTTGGACCATGACCCCACTGACGAGCACCAGGCCACCATTTCTAGCACCATCACCGACTTCATCAATTCCCACGCCCTACCTGACCAAGCCTCCAAACTCATCGTTCCCCAGCCCCGCACTGCCCGTTTTTACCTTCTCCCCAAAATCCACAAACCCGGCTCTCCCGGCAGACCCATTGTCTCTGCGTGTTCGTGCCCCACCGAACTCATCTCCACATACCTTGACTCCATCCTATCCCCCTTGGTCAAATCCCTCCCCACCTATGTTCTAGACACCTCAGACACTCTCCGCCGCCTCCACGCATTCCACTCTCTGGGCCCTCACCCCCTCATCTTCACCATGGATGTCCGGTCACTCTACACCTCCATCCCCCACCAGGATGGCCTCAGAGCCCTCCGGTTCTTCCTCGACCAGGGGAGCAACCTATACCCAGCCACTGACACTCTCCTCCGCTTAGCGGAGTTGGTCCTCACCCTCAATAACTTTACATTTGACTCCTCCCATTTCCTCCAAACACAAGGCGTAGCTATGGGCACACGCATGGGCCCCAGCTACGCCTGCCGCTTTGTCGGGCACGTTGAACAATCCTTGTTCGAGACGCACCAGGGCCCCATCCCCGACCTCTACCTCCGTTACATTGACGACTGCTTTGGTGCCACCTCCTGCACCCACACACAACTGACTGACTTCATCCACTTCACCACCAACTTCCATCCGGCACTCCAATACACCTGGACGATTTCCGACACTTCCCTACCATTCCTTGACCTCACCATCTCCATCGCAGGGGACAGACTCCTGACCGACATACATTACAAACCCACTGACTCACATGGCTATCTGGACTACACGTCTTCCCACCCTGCCCCCTGTAAAGACTCCATCCCCTACTCCCAATTCCTCCGCCTACGCCGCATCTGTTCCCAGGATGAGACATTTCATACCAGGGCATCGGAAATGTCCTCGTTCTTCAGGGAACGGGGATTCCCCTCCGCCACAATAGATGAGGCTCACACCAGGGTCTCATCCATACCCCGTAACACTGCTCTCTCTCCCCATCCCCGCACACGCAACAAGGGCAGAGTCCCTCTGGTCCTCACCTTTCACCCCACCAGCCGGCAAATACAACACATAATCCTCCGCCATTTCCGCCACCTCCAACGTGACCCCACCACTCGCCACATCTTCCCATCTCCCCCCATGTCTGCCTTCCGCAAAGACCGCTCCCTCCGCAACTCCCTCGTCAATTCTTCCCTTCCCTCCCGCACCACTCCCCGGGCACTTTCCGTTGCAACCGCAAGAAATGCAACACCTGTCCCTTCACCTCCCCCCTCGACTCCATTCAAGGTCCCAAGCAGTCGTTCCAGGTGCGACAAAGGTTCACCTGTATCTCCTCCAACCTCATCTACTGCATCCGCTGCTCTAGATGTCAGCTGATTTACATCGGTGAGACCAAGCGTAGGTTGGGCGATCGTTTCGCCGAACACCTCCGCTCAGTCCGCAATAACCTACCTGACCTCCCGGTGGCTCAGCACTTCAACTCCCCCTCCCATTCCCAATCCGACCTCTCTGTCCTGGGTCTCCTCCATTGCCAGAGTGAGCAACAGCGTAAATTGGAGGAATAGCACCTCATATTCCGTCTGGGGACCTTGCGTCCTTATGGCATTAACATTGAATTCTCCCAATTTGGCTAGCCCGTGCTGTCTCCTCCCCTTCCTTAACCCTCTAGCTGTCTCCTCCCACCCTCCCATCCGCCCGCCCTCGGGCTCCTCCTCCTCCTCCCCTTTTCCTTCTTTCTTTCCCCACCCCCCATCAGTCTGAAGAAGGGTTTCGGCCCGAAACGTCGCCTATTTCCTTCGCTCCACAGATGCTGCTGCACCCGCTGAGTTTCCCCAGCAATTTTGTGTCCCTTCTTCAGACTGATGTGGGGATGAGGGGGGTAGGAAGAAGAAAGGAAGAGGAGGAGACAGTAGGCTGTGGGAGAGCTGGGAAGGGGAGGGGAAGGAGGGAGAAAGCAAGGACTACCTGAAATTGGAGAAGTCAATGTTTATACCGCTGTGGTTGGTCTCACTCTGGTGAGTCTACAGGTAAAAAAAGAAGACAAAAGAATATCAAATAAGAAGACAATGAAGAGTGAAATGTAAAGCTGAGGGAGGGATACACATAGATATATAGAAAATAGGTGCAGGAGTATGCCATTCAGCCCTTCGAGCCAGCACCGCCATTCAATGTGATCATGGCTGATCATCCACAATCAGTACCCCGTTCCTGCCTTCTCCCCACGCCCCTTGATTCCGCTAGCCCTAAGAACTCTATCTAACTCTCTTTTGAATGCATCCAGCGAATTGGCTTCTGAGGCAGAGAAATGGGTGAAAGGGGGCACGAGAGAGGGAAAAGAGAGGTGATAAAATGGAATTTAGGCCCTAGGGACTGGGACCAGGTGACTGGAAGGGTGGTACATGGTGGGAGAAATGTGTGCACACTGAGGTGGGTGGTGTTGGTGTTGATGAGGATCCATAAGGTTCTGTCGGAGAAGGGCTTTCTTTGTTTGGCCCTTGAGACTAATGACATTGATCTTCTTACAGGAACAGTTCTATTGGCATGTATTTGGCCACTTTGATTTGGGGTAACAGATTAGACAGTGTTCTGTCCAAAAGTCTTTGGTATCTGCCATAACATCAATGATGTGGCTATCCTTACGGTCGCTCACTCGGGGAATCAAATGTCAAGTCAAGAATAAAGTGTTTAACTATCCTAAGAAACCAACAGTGAAACAATTAAATTCTTACTTGCAACAGAATAATTGGATTATAAACATAATACACATAGATAATATATAATAAACAAAACAATAATAAATTAATAACTCCAATACTAGTGCAGAAAAAATAATCCTTAGTGGAACCAGACAGTCCATAGTACATAGTTGAGGCTAGTGCTGTGTGATGTTCAAGAGCCTGATGATTGCTTTGGAAGAAACTATTATTGAACCTTCTTGGTGGTCAAGGTTTTTAGCTTCCTTTATGTTGTTCCACATGGTACAAGTAAAATGAGAATGTGTCCAGGGTGATGTGGATTTTTGATACAGGCTGCCTTTTTGAGGCAGTGCCTCCTATTGATTCCTTTGCTGGTGGGGCGGTCAGTAGCCATGATGGACCAGACCGTGTCTGCCACTCTCGATAGTCTACTTTATTCCTGGATGTTCAAGTGGCTGAACCAGTTGTGATACAACTAATCAATATGCTTTCTGCCATACACCTGTAGAAGTTCAAGAAACTGTTCATACATATCCAAAATCTCCTTAATCTGCTAAGTGATGGGCTTTCTTTATGATTGCATCAATATGCTGGGCTTAAGAAAAAATCTTCAGAGATATGCATGCCCAGAAAGCTGAAGTCATTGACTCTCTCGACCACCAACCCATCGATAAAGATAGGTTCTTGGCTTTCCCCTTCTTGGCTTTCCCTTTCTAAAGTCAACGATAATTTATTGGACTTGTTGACATTGAGAGGAAGATTGTTGTACTGGTGCCGTCCAATCAGATTTCCAATCTCCTTCTGCCTGTTGTGGCCGTTTCCCTGATAAAACAGGATGTTCTTTATGACGGTAGACAAAAGTGCTGGAGAAACTCAGCGGGTGCGGCAGCATCCACGGAGCGAAGGAAATAAGAAACTTTTCGGGCTGAAACCCTTCTTCAGTTCTTTATGACATTCCCCAATCATTTCCTCTGAAAAATCTTATTGGAGTTAACCTTCACAACTCTTACTTTGCTGATCACACCTTACCAGAGAGCTGCATCATTTCTGACTCCAACACTGAAGACACTCTGGAGAATCAATTGGTTTCATTTCTCTAGAAAAGCATCTAATCATGCTTAAATGTGGCATGGATTTCTGCCCTTCACATCAGTGAGTTCCAGAGTTTTACAGTTTTAGGAAAGCATTTTTCCTCATTTCCTTCCAGCAATTACTTTCAGCTCTGATTTAGATCCATCAGCCTCATTCTATTTGGGCCCATCATTAATGTTATCCATCTCAATTTGACTTGAGTGAATTTTTTGAAGAGGTAACCAAGATGATCTATGAGAACAGTGAGGTTTATGTTGTCTACATGGTCTTTCGCAAGTTCTTTGATAACCTACTACTATAGATTTGGCTGGAAGGCCAGATCATATGGGATCCAGGGTGAGATGTCCAACAGGATAGAAAATTGGCTTGAAGGTAAGAAACAAACAGTGGTGGTAGAGGAGACACAAGGAAATGCATACGCTAGAATCTTGGGTAAAACAGAAAGTGCTGGAGTAACCCAGTGGGTCAGTCAGCATCTCTGGAGGGAATGGATAAGCAATGTTCCCAGTCGAGAGAGGGTTGTTTTTCAAACAAGTGCCTGTAACAAGTGGCGTGGCACAAGCTGGGTCCACTGTAGTTCACTATTTCTATTAACAGATATGAAGATTGATGACATGGTTACAGGTACATATATGTTAGCAGGTGATAATAGAATTGGTGATGTAGTGGACATTGAAGAAGATTATCTACGATTAAAATGGGATTTTCATCAGCTGCTTCAATGGGCCGAGGAATGACAGATTTAGTCCAGATATTTGCAAGGTGTTGCACTTCGGTAAGTCAAACCAGGGCAGGGCTTACACGGTAAACGGTAGTGCCTGAGGAAGAAAAGATTTACAAGAATGTTACTGGGTCTAGAGGGTTTGTGTTATAAAGAGAGGTTGGATAGGTTGGGTCTCTTTTCCTTGAAATGTAAGAGGCTGATGGGTGAGCTTTGGAGATATATATAGTTATGAAAGGGCTTGAAAAGGTGAAAAACCACAGTCTTTTCCTCAGGGCTGAGGAGTCAAAAACTAGAAAGCATCCGTTTAAGGTGAGAGGGGAAAGATTTGAAAGACACCTAAGGGGCAACTTTTTCACAGAGAGCATGGTGTATACATGGAATGAATTATCAGATGAAGTGGTAGAAGTGGGTACAATTACTGCATTTAAAAGGTACTTAAGATAGATACATGGATGGGAAAGGTTTGGAGGAACATGGGTCAGGTGCATGCATGTAAAATAGTTTGGTAAAGCAACTTGGTCGGCATGAGCGAGTTGGGCTGAAAGGCCTGTTTCAGTGTTTGTAGATCGATTACTCTAATTAAGTCACCCCTTAGCTTTTTCTGTTTAAAGAAACCAACCATAATCTTTCCTGACAGGTACTGTATTTCTAGATTCCAATAATCTGGAAATTTCTATTCATTGTTTTATTTGGGAAACACAGGCTGTTCCTCTTCGAAAAGCGTTATTGGCAAAAATATTTATTAACTAGTTTTACTTCAAATAATTTCTGCAGAAATAGCATGGATAGATGTGGCACTGAAATGATATATTTGCATTCAATTTAATTTAATAATACTTAAAATCTATTTTTGTTGATAACTCTAAAACTATTGACTGGCAGATGGGATTAGCAATGTTGGTGAATCATTTGAGAGATATTATGTAGCTTCTGAATCTGCGGTCCAGAATATGTTTAGAAAAAGTGCAATCATTACTTTGGTTCGAATACTTTCAATAGACAATCACAGTTGTGGTTTGAAAGAATTGACATCATTAAATGTAGCGGCTCAATTTAGAGATAGAGTTGAAGAGTAGGGGAAGTGATCAGATAAAATAGAAGCTCCTCTGACATCCTTGGGTAGCAGAGGGGTTGATAGACCAATTTTTACACTTCCCCAACTTCTCCCACCACACAGGTAATAAAAGAACACATAAAATGATAGGGTTCGACAAGTTCTACAATGAGGAGGTGTAAATCAGAGGCGGAGAGAGGACACAGATTATTTTAGGCCAGTTTCAGTCTGGTGCATTTTTTATTTATTTATATACTGCTTACATAACTACGAAGCTTTCTATAACTGTGGACAATAACCTAACAAATACCTGCATTAGACCCATTGTTCCTTTCCCTTCACAGATGCTGCCTGACCCTCTGAGTTCCTACGGTGCTTATTATTGCTCAAGATTCCAGCAGCTGCCCTTTCTTGTGTCTCTATTTTATATACCCAGTAAGGATTTACATGTTGACACCATCTCATGAAAAGTATGATCCTGCAGGAAGCTTATTCAGTGCTAAGCCTGATGTTAGTTTGTTTTACAGTTATTTGCTCACATTATGGACAGGACGGATGCTGAGAAAACAAATGCTTAGAAACTTAATAAACACTGTGCACTATCAGCAGCATTGCCGCCCTCGGGGAAACATTTCACAAAATGACCTCAGAATAAAGGGGCTGTCCCACTGCGGTGACCTAATCTGCAAGTTCTGGCGAGTTTGCCCTCGACTCATACTCGCAGCATGGTCGACACGAGGTCCCTGGAGGTCTTTGTAACTCTCCTTCATGTTTGAGGGTAGTCCCCGCGTACTCGAGGCCTCAGCTAGGTCGCGGAGTATTTTTCAACGTTGAAAAATGCCCGCAAGTAAAAAAAAAAGGTCGCCATGGAAAAAATCGATATATTTTTTACTCGTAGGTTTAGTCGATGTAGGTCGTAGTAGGTTGGCATGTTATTCGAAGGTAATCGAGGGTAGTCGAAGGCAATCGAAGGTAGTCGAAGGTAGTCATAGATAGTCTTCAACATAGTCGAAGGAAGGTCGAAGGGAGGTCGAAGGAGGTCGTCTTCACTCCACTATTCGGAGTCCAATTTTCCCGAAGCTAGTCGAAGCTAGTCGACGCTTACTCTTCAACATAGTCGAAGGAGGTCGAAGGAGCTCTTGTACATAGTCAAAGGAGGTCTTCAACAACACATTTTTTCAAACTCTCCTAAACTCAAGAATTAGGTTGCCGCAGTGGGACAGCCCCTTTAGGACAGTCAAGGAAAAATTCAGGAACAGTAGAGAATGAAAATGAAAGGAAACGCAATTCATTTCTTGGTTGGAATTGGATCCCCTGGAGAACTGCAGGTGATTGCACTAGAAAAATAAGCTGAAGTTGTTATATTGTAACTGAATATTAGGACATATCACTGAGCCTATTTTAGCAACACAACCAAAGGATATGATTTGGGAATGCTAGTTGGATTCATCCTGATCTTGTCTATTTTTAACTCGGAAGAGGTTATTGTCATAATCTTGCTTCATCCCATTTCAGAGAGATATGTTTCTCCTTGGCTCCAACTCCTCCCTCATGTTTTCCACTCTGATTGTGAATGTTTAATGAGAACATTGTGAGGGGGAGGGGGGTAGAGAGGGAGAGGGCAGTGAGGGAGGGGGGCAGAGAGGGAGGGGGGAAGAGAGGGAGGAGGGCAGAGATGGAGGAGGGCAGAGAGTGAGAGGGGCAGAGAGGGAGGGGGGAGAGTGGAAGGGGTAGAAAGGGAGGAGGGGAAGAAGTAGAGAGGGTTGAAGAGGGGCAGGGGGGTAGAGAGGGAGGGGAAGGGGGCAGAGAGGAAGGGGGAGGGGGTAGAGAGGAAGGGGAGTGGGTGGAGAGTAAGGGGGAGTGGGTAGAGAGGGAAGGGAGTAGAGATGGAGGGTAGGGGGAGGGGTGTAGAGTGGGAGAGGGGCAAGAGAGGGATGGGGTAGAGCCCCACCTCATCTCCCTCCTCCTTATTTCCCTCATCCTCCTCCCCTCGCTCCCATTCCCAGGCGCAGCACCTATCCAGGTCATAGGGCAGCGCCAGGGCCTGAAACTCGGCCTGGTTCTCATACTCAGCCCGGCCCTGGCAGTAGGCTGCAGCCATCAGCTCGGATGCCGCATGGGCTCCAGTCCAGACCCCGACTTCATTTCCGGGCAGGCCACGACTTCATCTCCGGGCTCGGTTCGTCCCTGACCCTGGCTCATCCTTCGTTCCGCCTGCGGCTTCTTTCAAGGCCCCGGGCTCGGCCCTCCACCTCGCTCCAGGCTCGGCTCCACCCCATGCCCAGTTGCCGTGCTCAGCCCGCGGCAGCAGCCTCCCCACCAGGCACAGGGCTGCATGAGGGCGTGGACGTGAGGACCCCGAGCGAGGTGCGCGCGGGCCTGGACTCGAGAACCCGAGCGAGGCTGTGGGCGGGCATGGACTCGAGGACCCAAGCAAGGCCACGGTCGGGCATGTGTCAAATGGGCACCGACCTGAGCCATGGTGCCCGCCCACCTCATTGTGACGTCACATCTTTAAAGGCGAAGTCAGAATGAAGCATCAGGGAGTGAGAATGAAACAGGTCGACCGTTGGGGAGGTGGTGAAGCATTTGAGGAATGTTCTGGAAATGTGGCCCTCCCCCTGACGTCACTCGAAGCTCATGGAATATTCTGTGTGTGAAATGGGCTCTGAGCCGAGCCATCGTGCCCTCCCCACCTCATTGTGACATCATCAGTGCAAGCTGGTCATTTTATTTATTTATTATTTTTAAACAGCAATAAGTCGTGAAATAAAGCATAAAATATTAAGTGAAGCTGTTCACTGCTTAAAGGGGAAAATGTGTCAGAAAATATAAAAATCTTATTGTTACCACGTAGTGTTTTGCAAAAATATAAAGACACACATATATACCCACACATACAAGATGAGATTTTAAATGTTCGACCACTAAAAATCATTGTCAGAATGATTTCAACATTGAGCATTGTAGGAAAATGAAGTACAATCCTGAAAAGATGGCATTTATCTAGGAACTAGAAACTGGGCTTTACATTCACCTCTATTCAATAGCATAGAAACATAGAAAATAGGTGCAGTAGTAGGCCATTCGGCCCTTCGAGCCTGCACCGCCATTCGATATGATCATGGTTGATCATCCAACTCAGTATCCCATCCCTGCCTTCTCTCCATACCCCCTGATCCCTTTAGCCACAAGGGCCACATCTAACTCCCTCTTAAATATAGCCAATGAACTGGCCTCAACTACCTTCTGTGGCAGAGAATTCCACAGATTCACCACTCTCTATGTAAAAAATGATTTTCTCATCTCGGTCCTAAAAGACTTCCCTCTTATCCTTAAACTGTGACCCCTAGTTCTGGACTTCCCCAACATCGGGAATAATCTTCCTGCATCTAGCCTGTCCAACCCCTTAAGAATTTTGTAAGTTTCTATAAGATCCCCCTCAATCTTCTAAATTCTAGCGTGTACAAGCCGAATCTATCCAGTCTTTCTTCATATGAAAGTCCTGCCATCCCAGGAATCAGTCTGGTGAACCTTCTCTGTACTCCCTCTATGGCAAGAATGTTTTTCCTCAGATTAGGAGACCAAAATTGTACGCAATACTCCAGGTGTGGTCTCACCAAGACCCTGTACAACTGCAGTAGAATCTCCCTGCTCTTATACTCAAATCCTTTTGCTATGATTGCTAACATACCATTTGCTTTCTTCACTGCCTGCTGCACCTGCATTCCTACTTTCAATGACTAGTGTACCATGACACCCATCTCGTTGCATCTCCCCTTTTCCTAATCGGCATGTTCATGTCGAAGGGCCAAGATTGTTCCCATGCAAGCTGTTGGCCTGCTGCTGGGAGCTCACGCATGGTAGAAGCAGGAGCCGACATGTTGCAGCAGCAACATAAGGGACCTGCTGTGATGACTTAAAGGGTAGTACTTGTTTAAAGGTAAGTAACCAAAACAGTGCAGCAAAACCATCTGCACTGAATTAATAACGATTCTGTTAGTCATAGATTCATACAATATAGGTAAAAGTCCTTTAGTGCATGAGTCCACATCAAATATCCACTTATACTAATTCTATTTTATTCTACGCATTCAGAATATATCATGTCCCTGCACACTAGAGGCAATTTAGAAAGGCTATTTAACCTACCACCCCGCACATTCTTGGGATATAGGAGAAAACCGGAGCAGGGAGAAAGTGCAAACTTCACACACAGCGCAGGAGGTAAAGATGTAACACAGGTCACTGTAACTGTGAGGCATCTCTCTCAGCTGCACCAATGTACCATCACTATTCTTTGATTGAGTGAAAAGGGGGAATGGGCAGCTCAGATAAAACCTACTTCATGTCAAGTTACTGGAGCTTTCCACGAACTTTCTATTTGTTAATTGATCCATTTTGTATCTATTTACTTGTTTTTCTGGAAATGGTATTTCAGGAAAACTAGTTGCAGGCATGACGTTTCTGAGACTGATACAGGCTAGATTGTAATTGTAATTGTAATTAATTTATTAGCCAAGTTTGTAAAAACATACAAGGAATTTGATTTGCCATACAGTCATACCAAAAAAGCAACAAGACACACAACAGCATAAAAATTAACATAAACATCCACAAGATCGCACTGTGATGGAAAGCAATGACATATTATCTCCTTCCCTCCTTTTCTCTCGCGGTCGGAACAGTCGAACCAACCGCAGTCGGAGCGATTGAAGATCCCGCAGTCGGCGATCTAAGCTCCCGCGTCGGGGCAATTGAAGCTCCCATCAGGGCGGTCGAAGCTCATGCAGTTGGAGCTCCCGAAGTCGATCCCTAACCAAGGGACTGTGAGCTCCACGATGTTAAGTCCGCAGGCTCCCATGGTTGGAGCTCCCAAAGTCGATCCCTCACAACCCGCACATAATAAAAAAACAAAAGTTACATAAAACATACATTTAACAACAGACTAAAAACAACAAAAGAAAAAAAAGGACGAGATAGACTGTTGGCGAGGCTGCCATCGTACTAAAAGATTAAGGTATTTTAAACATCAATATGAAGTACTGCTGCATCTGGCTCAAATCCACTCCTGTTTTCATACATGAGTCTCAATGACCAATGGAAACTCTAAATATTTAAAAGTAAAGCAACATGTGCATGGTACCCAGCTGATCAGACCATAAATGTCCAGAGTTAATGTAAAAACGTTGATGGCATTTCTATAGAAATGATGAAAACATGCAATCCTAATTTGTGCAGCTTTTCTATTCAAACATATCTTACTTTTTCTTTGAGAGATTGTTTTCTCAGAAATCTTTATCAAAATCCTTCCAAGGTCCTTGCACTATTTTTCTCACTGATACTTGTGACATGAGATGCAGCTGAGCAGCAGTTATGCAGATGTATTACTGATATTAAGTTTTATTGAAAATAATGTTTTTTGAAAATATCTGAAGACTGAGATTATATCTAACAGGTTGAGAGCCGTATTGTTATTTTATTTATGTGTAATAATGCAAACATTTAAATTGTTTTAGGAATTTCCAAAGTATAGAACTTCTAGAATTATGATGTGGCTATAAAAAAAAACATACAAAATAATTTAAAGCAGCAGGATCACATCTTATATACTTTAAAAATGCATTCATTTGTGCAGAATGCATACCTCTAGAGAAATGGTAATAACTCTGATAACCAACACATCTGTTTTTACTTTGGCAATTTTCAATGCCATTCACCCAGTTTTTTAAAATTATGATTCTCCTATTATCAATTGTTGATCACTAGAGCCAGGATGTTTAGGTACTAAAAAACATTGAAATAGGCAGGCAAAAATGCAAAATAAAATTACAAAAATGCACGAAAAAAGCATTTATTGACAAAAAAAGGCATAAAAAGGCATTTATTTCCACCACCAAAATATGGTTTAAAGTGATATTATAAAGGCATACTACATTAAATGACCAAAGTTACCTAATTACCAGCATTTTTTTCAAATTATTGGTGTTAAACGATGCCGTCTGTCAGACAGAATATGCTTCAGTTGTGAAAAACTTCTGTCTACCTCAGCTGAGGTCACTGGTGCATACCTGAAACAAGCTACAGACTACATTAATGTCGATATCTTGTGCATTACAACTACCTTTGAGAACCTTAGCTATGTTTTGTATTTTTTCAAGATCTTTGTTTGCTAAAATCACTCTCTCACATTTTCCTTGTACGTCTTTACCTACATCACCAGGAACTTTACGAATATCGGCAGTGACTTTGTTGAAAATCTGCAAGTTATTCACTAATGTTTCACCACGGTGCTCAAGGGAAGTGATAGCTTGTGGGAAGTTTGCAAAATTGGAAGCAATAAACACAAGATCGCGGTGGAGGGACTTTTTCTGCATGATTTCACAGACCATCCTGACTGCAGCAGATTCTTCTTCTGCAAAACAGTTGACAATTTATTTTATCTTTTCAAAATTTGCAGCATAGTAGAGATTCATGTACCCCACCTAGTCAAACTGGGCTGAGGAGGGTGCGGAATCTTGGGTGCCATTTCCTTGAGCAACTGCACATGTGATGGTGTTTTGAGGAAGATTTACTTGACATTGAAAACTAGGCGATCGACCCTTGGAAACAAGCTATGTATGTGCTTGGCAATTCTATGAAGTCCTTGAGCTGAGCATGTCAAATGCAACATTTTGGGGAGTAAAACTTTAAGTCACAAACAGAAGAACATTCTCGTGTTTTATTCCTTCTGGCCCAAGTACAGCAAGTGAAGATCTAAACAACTGAGCAATAGTTGAGCTGTTTGACTTCTCCAATACTTCCAATGTCAACAAATCTTCCTTTGATGGTTGACCTGCCTCCAGTATACCGATGACCACATTGGCAACATATCACCCCACAGCATCGGTTGTCTCGTCTATTGAGATCCATATTTTGTTGCATGCAACTTCATCTCTAATTTTCTGCACAGCAATGTTGATATTGCTGTCAACATAATGTTTCTGTAATGATGACTCGCTTGGTATATGTTCCTCTGTGTATTTCTCTAACAAACCTCTGAGAGATATGTTTTCCAATTTCCACAGTGGAATCCCAGCATCAATGAATGCCTTGCACAGATCACTCGAACACTCAGATTTGTGACTGGAGCCAGCAGTAAATGTAGTGAGGGGACAAGCTTGGGTATTTTGCTTGGGTAGTCTACACCCCAACATTGACTTCTCTAATTTTAGATAGCCTTTGTTTTCTCCCTCCTCCCCCTCCCCAGTTCTCCTTCTAGTCCTACTGTCTCCACCTCCTCCTTTCTCCCCCCCCCCTCCCACATCAGTCTGAAGAAGGGTCTTGACCCAAAACGTTGCCTATTCCTTCCCTCCATAGATATTGCCTCACCCGCTGAGTTTCTCCAGCATTTTTTGTCTACCTTCGATTTTTCCAGTATCTGCAGTTCTTTCTTAAATAGATCTTGGAGAAGACTGAACCAGTGGGCAGCAGCACAAATGAATGAATGACCGAAGGTAGCCCCGGTAGTGGCAGTTTTCTTGTAAGTTATACTATGTTAACACGTTAATAATAATATTAACGTGTTAACATAGAAAATGTCATTGTAATCACAGTACAACTAGAGAAAATAGCACGGCCTTTTACCAAAACGGCAAAAAAAGGCTGATTTAGGCACTCGATCTTGAAAAAGGCATTATCCTGGTGAAATCATCAAAAAAGGCATGAAAATGCAAATGGCTTTTATGGAGAAATCCTGGCTATTTTACTTCGGAGTCACATGAGTGACTTCGTGAAGAACCCCGCCACGACCCATGCGTGTCATATCGCTTTCACGCTTGCGAAACGACAGGCGGGGTGGAGCGTCCCCCGCAGCGGTAAGTTTGAAACCGCGAGCTGCAGGTAAGTGATTTACTCTGCGGTAGTTTTTGTCCCCACGCTGTTTTTACACAGGGGGCGAAGCTGGACAAAATAGTGTCCACAAGTGCTGCGAGTAAAGCTGGCTGGGGAGGACCGCGAAGTTGCGGGAGCCAGCAGCAGCTGAAGGCACAAGCCCCGTAAGGGATCAGCTGTGCCGACGTTTGGTCCCGCGCCGGCCAGAACACCACGGCCGGGCGGGAGACTATTCAAATGGGGCCGTCGACTTTTTGGACAAGTCGAAAACGGCAGGAGACGTGGTGGAACGACGTTCCCCCGTAGCGACAATTTTAACCTGGACCTGCAGGTAAGAGCTGCGGTCTTTTTTGTGTTTTTACCATGCTAATTACAGGTGGAGAAACCAACGGGCTGCGACAAAGCTGGTGGGCTAGATGGGGTCAGCTGTGCCCGATGTCGCCTCCGCACCGGCCAGATCCACTCCACGGCAGGGCAGTAAGGACAAAGCTGGTGAGGGAGGACCGCGGAGCAGCGGGCAGCCAGCAGCAGCCAGCGGCACTCGGATCACCGATAGTGGGATCAGCTGTGCCCAATGTCGCCTCCGCACCGGCCAGATCCACGCAGCCGGGCGGAAAGGCTAGACACAAAAACAAACAAGGTCGTGGACTCAGAGGAGTCCGACTTTGAACAACCGCGGGCGGCCAGCGACCGAGAGCGCTGGAGCCGGATGGAGCGGTGTGTGGAGCATTTGCTCCAATGTGACAGACTCCGGGAGATGGAGTCGGGTCACTGTGGGCCCTATGATAAACCCACAGCAGTACCTCTTGAAGGGCTGCACAGTGCTTCTACCTCATCAGAGGGGAGCACTGCGAGTCAGTTCTGGGCTGACCTGGAAGAGGGGTCCGCAGAAGGAAAGACAAGTGTGCAAGAGGTGCAGGAACAAGAGAACCTACTGGACTAATAAAATGGACTCCAGCAAACACTACAGTCAAAGACAGCACCCCTACGCACCCACCAGCAGAACTGGTGAAAGCTCGAAGGCCCGGTATTCAAAACATGAGTCTTTTTAGGCCATGGCCCAGGCCGGCCTTCTTGGAAGATGCGGGGACCTCCAACGCCAACCAAACCGAAAATCCAGACACCAGCGCAACAACAGCAGCGAAGAACCTACAAATAGAAGTAAACCTGCCACTGGTAACTATGGAGGTAGGTGGGTCTGGTTCCCTACAAAATACAGGGAGCATGGAGGTTGGGGGGGAGACTACACTCTTTTCTGAATGCATGGAGCATGTTAACAACCGATACTTACATCTTAAGCAGTATCCAGGGATATACAATAGAGTTTATACACAAGTACAGCCCTCCAGTTCAACATATACCGAACCGAATGTTCGTGCCTTCTGATAAAGAAAAATCAAAAGCGCAAGCTGAACTGGAGCGGCTTTACATAAAAGGTGTAATTGAGAAAACTCAACACGAACCATTAGAATTCGTGTCCAATATATTTATCAAAAACAAAAAAGATGGTGGTTGTCGCATCACCATAGATCTGACAAAATGGATACCTTTGTTACTGCTAAACAATTAATTTCCAAAGGTTACTTCATGGCCAGCATCGATTTAAAAGATGCTTACTATTCAGTGCCTATACGAGGTGACCACAGATGTTACTTAAAATTCAACTGGATGGGCAACTCTGGCAGTATAAAGCACTGCCAAATGGGTCATCACCCCCAGGCTGTTCACAAAAAATTTGAGACCAGCCCTAGCGTTTCTACGGAAACGGAAACACATGGTCATGGCATATTTAGATGACATACTCATTGTGGGCAAAACTTTGGAATTGGCCAAACAAACTGTAACAGCCACAAAACAGTTATTTGAAAAACTGGGATTTATTATCCATCCAGTTAAATCTAAACTAACGCCTTCCACTACTATGGACTATTTGAGGGTTTCACCATTGACTCAGTTCACATGTCGGTGACTCTGCCTAAGGGAAAGGCTAGAGATTTAATAGAGGCTTGCATAACCTCATTGACATCAGCAAACCATCCATCAGATTGGTAGCAAAAGTAATTGGCAAATGGTGGCTGCCTTTCCAGCCACACAATTTAGACCTCTACATTACCAAAACTTACAGAGAGCAAAAATACAAGCACTCTAAATTAATGCAGGTCACTTTGACAGACCTATGAAACTACCAATCAAGCTAAAATGGAATAAAATGGTGGATAGATAACATCTGGCTTTGTTCCAATCCAATCATTGTCAGTAACCCTTCCATGGTACTACAAACTGATGCCAGTGTACTTGGGTGGGGAGCCACCAATACCATCACCAGCTGTGGAGGTAGATGGACTGCTCAGGAGGCATCATTATTACTCACACTGGGCATAAACTACCTGGAAATGTTGGGTGCATTCCATGGCCTAAAGTCATATTGTACTGGATCATATCACCAGCATGTTAGACTACAGATTGACAATACCACCGTGGTAGCATACATTAACCACATGGGTGGAAACAAATCGATATCATGTGACAATCTGGCTAATACAACTTGGCAATGGTGTATCCAGAGAGATATTTGGATATCAGCCACTTACCTACCAGGAAGACTAAATTTAGTGGCAGACACCAGGTCACGCAAATTTAATGAAAACACCGAATAGATGTTGAATAAAAAGGTATTTGCTGATATTACAGCAAAATATGGAACACCAGATATCGATCTATTCGCATCCAGACTTAACCACCAGTTATCAAATTATGTTTCATGGGAACCAGACCCTGGGGCAGCGGCGACAGATGCATTTTCGCTGCATTGGGGGGGAAATTGTTTATTTACGCATTCCCTCCTTCCTGCCTCATCAGTCGGGTATTAAGGAAAATACAACAAGACTCTGCGTCTGGTATTGGTAGTACCCGATTGGCCTACTCAACCATGGTTCCCAGTGGTATTAAACATGGTATTAGAACCATGTATCACCATCCCACATAGACCAGATTATTGCTACATCCCGTAACAAGGGATAGCCACCCATTCCATAAACATTTGAACTTATTAATTTGTAGAGTTTTAAAAACACCTCTACCACAACTGGGACTGACGGACCGAACAGTGAACATGATCTCGGCTGCCCAAAGACAGTCAACCAAAAAACAGTATCTGGTCTATATCAGGAAGTGGGCGATGCACTGCCATAAAAACAACATCACCTACAGAGACATGAACATCCCGTCTGTTCTGGAATATCTGGCAGGCCTCCACTATGATGAGGGGCTCAGTTACAGTGCCATCAACTGCGCCAGAAATGCCCTATCGACTTACCAATGGCAGGGGACAGAGCGTTACTCTGTTGGGACTCACCCACTGGTAACAAAACTTATGAGGGGAATTTTAATACTAATCCCCCAAGAACCAGGTACTCCCAAATATGGGATGTAATTATTATCCTGAAGATGCTCAGGAATTGGTCTCCAGCAACAGCTCTGTCCCTACACAGACTGACATTAAAAACAGTCATGCTAATGGCATTGGTCACGGCACAGAGGGTACAGTCACTGCATAAACTAAGACTGGACAACATGACTTCCTCAACAGAAAATATTACGTTTCATATCTATGAGTTAGTAAGCAGAACAGACAGGGATCAGCAGGCCTCAATATACAATTTAGGTCATACCCAACAGATGACCGTCTGTGTATAGTAAGACATCTGTCGTTATACATGGAGAAAACGAAAATCCTAAGAGGCAATGAGAAGGCACTTTTTGGTCAGCCACTAGCAACCACACAAAAGAGTGACGGTCCAGACCATCTCAAGATGGCTGAAACAGGTGCTAACACAGGCTGGGGTGGATACTAATATTTTAAAATCTCATTCCACCAGGGCTGCAGCTACATCGGCAGCGATACAGTTGGATGTACCAATGGACCAAATCCTCAAGGCAGCAGGATGGTCTGGGGGAAAAAACATTCCAATTATTTTACAATAAATCAGTAATGAAACCTGGAACGTTTGCAGAAACAAATTTAAGTTCTGTAAATTAATTTAAACCTATAAAAAGGGGTTACAAATTTGTGTTAATAAATTTTATGATTTCAATGTCGAATTCATGTCCAAATTATGTTAACACAATTCCTCCTACAGTCATCAAGGCAGACGTGATGCATGGACTCGTTTCCACGGCATGAAATCACAGAGCTTTAAAATCTTCACATAGTCACTCACGTGACTCCGAAGTAAAATAGTAAGATTAAACGAGAACTTACCAGTTTGAAGTTTGATCTGTATTTTATGAGGAATTACGATGAGGGATTACGTGCCCTCCGCTCCCACCCTTGATCATATACTTAACTGGTATCTCTTCTCTAATCTTACTATGTTTAGTCATTACAGTTATCTGTGATTTCACACCGCTGCTTTGAAGAATGACACGCATGCGTCGTGGCAGGGTTCTTCACGTAATCCCTCATCGTAACTCCTCATAAAATACAGATCAAACTTCAAACTGGTAAGCTCTCGTTTAATCTTACTATTTATCACCATTCCCTCTGAAATTCTTTGGTTTGTTCATTCTTTCCCACCCAACCCACCTCCTCCCCAGGCACTTCCACTTGCAATGCAGGTGATGCAATATCTGTCTCTATATCTCCTCGCTAGATTTTCTAGAAGCCTTTTATTTCGATTAACAGGTTGGTTTTTGCTCATCTGCAACAAGATGTTTGGAAAATCGTTTATTTCTAAGAGAGTAGTAAACCCCTGGAATACATTACCAGTATGTGTGTGGCTGCTCATTCTGAATCCTCTCGGGGACCTGCTGGCCCTGTTTTTGACTGGGCAGAGATGTGGCATCCTGGAGAAGGTAAGTGGAGTTACACATAAAACATGATGGTACAATGACACAGCAGTACAGTTGCTGTCTTACTGCACCAGTGGACCAGATTAAATCCTGTCTATATGGAGTTTGTACATTCTCCCTATGATCACATGGGTCTCCAGTTTCCTCCCACATTGCAAAAATGTGCAGGTTTGTCTTAATTGGCTTCTGTAAATTGTCCCCTGTGTAGGATAGAACTTGTGTACAGGAGATCGCTGGTTGGCACAGACTCGGTGGCCCAAAGGGCCTGTTTCCATGGTGTCTAAACTAAAGTAAAATGACCCAAATGTTTTCCTGGATTGGGTTTGATCCCTGCTAGGACATCCTAGCTACAGCCCAGCTGGATATTTCATGCACACTTTTAAAATATAAAAATCACTGAATCTATAAGGTATGAATTAGATAGATTAAAAATGAACGTTAAAAGGAAACAGGAATATTCACAGCTGATTTCACAAGATCACAGCAATGAAGACCCTGTTTTATTGTATTATAAATGGATCCTTCAAATAATCAAGAAGTATATATCAATGTTTGCACTAATTCTATTAAAGATGTTGATTTGTTTTCAAATGCCTTCCGTAGAGTCCTGGCCAATATTTTTGTAACATCAAAAGATTCTAATCAGAATCTGTTGTTGCTGCTAGAATAAAGAAATCTAATAACAGGATAATAGATATGCCGACATTGCTTTGATGCTCAAAAGGTGACGTAATGGAAGAATATGCATGCAATAGAGATACAAGCATGTACAAATTTACATTCACTTTGTGTCATCATTCAAAAGTTCAAAAGTGTCCCCAACACTTCTCCATCATATCCCAACTTTTGTTCATTCACTTAATCGATCTTTGACTTATTCTCAGTTGACAATCCATGCTAAAGGCATAACCTGGTTAGTCTGACAGACTGAACTGCTATATTTACAACTGGAAACAAAATGTTACTCAGGGAAAATGTAACAGTTTTTGAGATGATTGCGACAGTTACTGATTCCTAAATGATGCTCCATCTGCTATTCCCAGCCCAAAAACTATTTTTGACACCGGAAATAATTTTACCATTTATGTCTAGCTAGACGACTCACATGGATTAGCTGACTCACTCACCCTTTGGCACAAGGGAAAAATAATCCTAATATATACAGACTTTCTCCAGCTAGAAATAATCAAATATAATTGGATACCATCTGGCCATCCACCAAGAACAGCGTAATAAAGCTACAGTATTTTGACATTTGAAACAAGACAGATTTCAGATCTGTGACAATATCTATGTCCTCCAGTCAATGTTATACCAGGAGCATGAGCTTAGAACATGAATCTTTGTCGGAAATGCTCCAAAACAAGAGGCCAAAAGAGTTGTGCAATCGTGACCAAATACCAAGGAAGAATTCTTTACATTTCAATTCAAATTAAATAGTATTTAGTAATAGAACAGTTTCTTGTGCTGTATATTCCCATGTTTCTCATGATACATTAAAAACTATAATTTTAAGCAGTTGATTTGAAATTCACACAATAAGTTGCAAAATAGATTGAAGTAATTGCATTGTCAAATTGTGCAGGTCTACAGTATTTCCTCTACATTCTGTAGATTACTTGCATATTTTGAACACTCAAAAATTGAGCGCTTACGTACTTTGATATTTAATTTGCAGTATACTGCTCTTCCAAGTAATAGAGAACTAGTGAGAACAATAGGCTGAAGCCTCCTTGTTTTCTTCATTGTCAATTGCTCATGTCCCTGCTACTGAGCTGCAGTTTCATGTGTGAATTGATTGCAAAGTATCAGGGTATAAAGTTGAACACTTCCTTCACTGAAGTTCGCTTAGGACCCCAGCCTTCCATGCATTATTTTTATCCCAGAAAGAGAATTAATTACACAGAAGATAGACACAAAAAGCTGGAGGGACTCAGCAGGACAGGCAGCATCTCTGGAGAGAAGGAATGGGTGACGCTTCGGGTTAAGACCCTTCTTCAGACCCGAAATATCTATAATTCCATCTCTCCAGAGATGCTGCCTGTCCTGCTGATTTACTGAGCTTATTTGTGTCTATCTTTGGTTTAAACCAGCATCTGCAGTTCCTTCCTACACAATTAATTACACAGAATGTCTAAACATGAGGTTTCAAAGTATCTACATAAGAATCGAGGCTTATAAATTACACTGCATGCTACCTGTTCGTTATTTGATGCTACATTTCATTTTCCATTTTGCCTGGTGTAGATGAGACTGGAGATTATTTCCAAATGAAAACACATCAGTTGTGAAGTTGAAATATACACTCCTCCATATGTTACATGTCAATTTGCCCAAATTTCTCCTGGTGGCAGTCATGCATCTACCATGCTTGATTGCTGAGCACTGCATGGTTCTGCCTGTTCCAACAATAACTAATTAAAGACACAGTGATTGTCATTGAATAGATGATAGACTCATAGTGAATGTTTGTTACTTTTTCCATTACTTATAGTTATAAGTTACCTAGAGTTCAGAAAACCTGAACCAGGCACCATCAGAAGTAACTTCAAACTACTTTGACACCTTCCAAAGTTTGCAGAATGTGCTTCAGCTGGCAGTGAATGTTTTCCTTAACATTTCTCCTGCCAACTTTATCTTAATGCAATGCATTTAATTGGCCACTCAGTGCAGGATGGGCAAGAGGCAAGGAAACACAAAGCTTGCAGCATCTCACATCCTACCTGGACCTCTCTGATTAACAATGTATTCATCACATAGTTTCCTCCATTTCACTGCTCCTCGCCGCATCAGGGAGATCAACTGTTCTTTGTTGAGGAAGAAATTACCACATGTTTTGATTCTGGTGCAGAACTAGATTTTTTTTCCCAGCTGGCTTTCCAAGACTTCAGGCATCTACTGAATAAGATGTCAATAAGCCCAGTCTTGTTCATCAAATGGAAGTGTTTCCACTCAGTTGTTATCAGGTAACTGAATCTTCCTACCACTTCCAGAGAGCAGTCCTGAACTATTATCTATCTCATTGGTGACACTCGGACTATCCTTGTTCAGGTCGTACTGATTTATCTTGCACTTCGGTGCTGGCTCGAAGGGCTGAATGGCCTCCTCCTGCACCTATTTTCTCAACGTTATTCCCTTATCATGTATCCATACACTGTAAATGGCATGATTGTAATCATGTATTGTCTTTCCGCTGACTGGACAGCACTCAACAAAAGCTTTTCACTGTACCTCAGTACACTGTACCTCAGTACACAATATACTAAACTGAACTAAATTAAATTAAACTAAACTAAACTCCATCAATTTGCGTTTTACTGTGGATTCCAAGAAGAACTTCCACATGGTAAAGATCATATTTCTGGGAAGAACTCATACCTCCTTTCTGAGGAGATCAGCACTGGTGAATAGATATAATGGCCAGTACAGCCCAGAGGGGTTATCATGGACATAAGGGTTGCCTGCCATTTCCTAAGTATATTTCTATTCATAAAACCAAGCAAATGAGAGTTTCCAAGTGCTGCGAATAAAAATCAAACAAAGTGCAGATGCTGAAAACCTAAAATAAAAACAGAAAATGGTTGAAAAATTGAGCAGGTCTGGCAGCATCTGTGGAGAAAGACACATACTTAGCATTTCAGGTCAAACAGATATTTTCCAAAACTTAAAACCTTTTGTTTTTGATCTGAACTTTACCACAGATACAATCTGAGCTGCTGAGAATCTTCCGTTTTATTTTAGGCACTCCAGTGAAACTAGGCCACAGAGCCATCCCACCTAGGTCGCTCTGAAAGAGTTAGTTATTAATTGATTTTGTCATATTTAAGCTTTCCTGTTGTAAAAGGCCAATTGTAATGCATGATGGGATTTGGACAACGTCCATTGTGACAATGGGTTTTTTTTTAACTTAAGGTGAAAAGTTTGCAGCTCTCTTGCAAGGTTTTTTATGTAAGTTGAAGAGGTTAATCAGATAAAAAGGGGTCCAGAGGATTCCATTGGGGTGACTGGCTTTTGGCAAAGAGTGAAAAACAACTCCATCTTTGGAGGTGGATGATGGTTTTTGTACATTAAATCATGCATTTGATTTGATTTCAGTACGTATATAAACTCGCGTGTTCTGGTATTTCTTTGTGTGTGCTGCTGGAGATTCAGACGTGAAACTGTTGTCTCTGAGTCTCTCAGTCCACACCTGTCAGACGTTAAATTAAAGCTTTGTATGGTCTTAAGAATTTGCACTTTGTCTATCCTTTAAGTGAACTTTTTCAGCTCCACCCAAATCATAGTCATAGAGTGATACAGTGTGGAAACAGGCCCTATGGCCCAACTTGCCCACACCGGCCAACATGTCCCAGCTACATTAGTCCCACCTGCCTGCGCTTGGTCCATATCCCTCCAAACCTGTCCTATCCATGTATCTTTCTAACTGTTTCTTAAACGATGAATAGTTCCAGCCGAAAACGACCTCCTCTGGCAGCTTGTTCCATTCACCCACCACCCTTTGTGTGAAAAAGTTATGCCTTGGATTCCTATTAAATATTTTCCCCTTCAAGAACCTATGCCCTCTGGTCCTTGATTACTCTACTTTGGGCAAGATACTCTGTGCATCTACCCAATCTATTCCTCTCATGATTTTGTCCTCTTCCAAGAATCACTAAGCTTCCCATTTCTTGGCCACCATGTCACCATCTTCTCTTCATAGATTCATGGTGTTATATCACAGGTCATAAAATGGGTCTTCAGCCTACAATGTCCATATTGACCATCATTTTTCAATTTATATTAATTAATTTTGCAATACTTAGTCAGTATGCCTAAGCCTTCTATTCATGTGCTTGATACATTTGTTCTGGGTCTCTATTTCCGCCAACCCATCGGCCAATAACTTCTAGATTCAAACAGCCTCAGGATGAAAATCATCCTCTGATCCCCTTTAAACTCGTTATATCTTCCTCAAAACCTAATGTACAGAGGCCGAATTGCCCAACAAACCTGTACGTCTGGAGCACCTGGAGGAAACTCACCCAGGCATAGGTAACTTCACACAAATCAACTCCGCCCGAGATCAGGATTGAACCTGGGTGTCTGGCACTGTAAGGCAGCAGTTCTACCAGCTGCGCCACTGAGTCACCTAATATTCGGTCATAAGGAATAGGAGCAGAATTAGGCCATTCAGCCTATCAAGTCTACCCCAATCATGGCTAGTTTATCTCTCTCTCCTAATCTGTTTCTCCTGCCTTCTCCCCATAACCTCTGACACCTGTACTAATCAAGAATTTGAAGTAAATTGGGAGCAATTGGGAATAAATTCCATATTCTGTTGCTCTGCCCGTTTTGCTGACTGATCAATGCTATCCTGTAGCATCTGACTATCCTCGGTATCAACAACATCACCAATTTTAAAGTTTAATTAGTTTCATCTCAATCTCCTCTTTGGCAGGATGAAGTCAACCAAACGTATTATTGGTTGGGGAATAGAGGAAGTCTAGTGGTTGTATGAGGAACAATTGAGGGTAGACTACTTTGCATTTCTCTGAAGGCTTTTTCGAAATAGTCCCTGATCACCGTCCTAATACATATATGAATGTAGTGAGCATGGTGGACGGGGATGAAGGGCAGGCGGCCTTACCTATCCTGTTCTAGTTCCCTCAATGAGTTTCAGGAGGCACAGCTCTCCCGGACAGGAAGGATCTGGCCACAGTGCATCTGCCTCCTCCATCCACACACACACACCACACATCAACAGATGGTTGAAGAATAATCTCTGCAGCATCCTTTGTATGGCCATATTTCGGATACAACTTTTGGATTCGAACAGCGCGGCAGACGTGGCATGATTTCCACTTTCTAAGGAAATGTGCATTAAACCATAAAAGGAAACTCCACACCACCTTGTCCAGACTTGAGAGTGGCAACCTGCTGAGCCGAAGGGCGGCGGTGTGTGTGTGTGAGAGAGGGAAGAGCTTATTCCCTTTGGGCGATTGCCCGCGTTGCTCTCAGCCCGCAGTCTGCATACGCTGGGGGAGGAGCGCAGGCGGGGTATCTTGAGCATGACTGGCAGGAGAAGAGCAGTCGAGTTGCCAGCAGCCCGAGATCCGAAGGAGAGAGCAGAGCCTGGAGCTTGTTTGTCATCAGCATTGTCCCGACTCTGCTGTCCGGGTGAAAGTCCTTTCCAACCAGAACTGCCTTTGGTACCTCAACTCCGGCCAAAAGCAGCGAGTCTGCCCTCAAAGGGAACAAATGACAACTCTGAGGAAGACGCATCTATTAATGCTCATAATTTTGCTTTTACTTATGAACGGTAAGGGGATCGTTTTAACCTCAATTAAAAAGATATATATCTATATATTTGCGAACATAAGAAGTTCGTTATAGGTCGAAAGCCGGATTGTTGCAGAGAATGTGATTTCTGATGTTTGTGGAATGTAATGAGATATGTTATAATTAAAATGTTGTGCCCATTATGCGTGATGTTTAAATATGTGTATGTGTGTGTACAGATTGCTCTGGCTCCAAAGCAGAGGACCGCCTTTTCCGGAGGATATTCCGCCGATATAATCAATACATCAGACCGGTAGAGAATGTGTCTGACCCGGTGACAGTGCAGTTCGAAGTCTCCATGTCCCAGCTGGTCAAAGTGGTAAGTGCGCCTATATATGTAGCCAACTTATTGTACGTGTGTACTTGAATGGGCTGGTCTGTTACCGTTTAAAGTTTAATTCGTTTCATCTCAATCACCTCTTTGGCAGGATGAAGTCAACCAAATAATGGAGACAAATCTATGGCTGCGACATGTAAGTTGTATCAGGTACATTGTACAGATGTACTCCTAGTGTAACAGCTGTTGCGTTAGGCCGATACGTGGTCCACGAATCACGTTTCTCAGATGTGGGAAGCAGAGCCGGGTGCAGTTTCTGTTCTCTATTTACTTCCAGGCTCTGTGAGTCTGCCGGGCTTATTTTCATCACATTTAATTTCATTATCAACAGCAAGCGATGCATTGTGAGATGTGCACTGAAATATTAGCAGCAGATGTATCAGCGTGCACTTGGTTTCGTGGAAAGATGTTCGGAACAAAAATGCATGGGTCGTTCCACAGTAATATTTATCACCAGGAAAGCACGCTCACGAGTTGTTTCAGTTCACTCTTCCCACATTAGCAGAAATCTAGAACTTCAGCAATGCAGATGTAGCCATTTACTATTTCTGCTATTAATCAGCAAAGTAATTAGCAGGGAACCTAAATAAGTATAGGATTGTGCTACCCACCATTCGATGTGATCAGAAATGCAAGGCAGGAACTGCTGAGAAACTTGGATCATTTTGCTCAACAGCAACTAGTTATGATTGGAGGTGCAGTTCAACTGACGTGTTGGCATTGCAAATCTGAGACCCACCGCAATTGTAAAATATCAGGTGTTAAATAAAAGCCGAGGAAGTCTGTGAATTGTCAGTCCAACTATGACATACTTGAAAATGTTTTGCTTTGTCATTTGAGGAGTAAGTTTTCAATGATATACATCTAAGGACATTGTTACCATTTTGTAAACTTAAGGAGACCTATATTTTTTAATACTGTGTATGTAGAATACAATACTTTCAGATAAAGATTTAAAAAAATAATAGATGTTCAAATAATAAGAATTTTCCTTCACTTTTAATCGGTTCATTTTCATAGCAGTTTCTCACTCCATCTTTTGTGCAATTTCCTATCATTATTTTATGTTTCACAACAGTGTTTAAAACATTAGTCATAAATTGTGCCATTCAAATGCGGTTTAGTGTTTTCAATATAATTGGTTGGTTAGCAAGCTTCAGTCCATCACAGTAGCTGGATGCCAGCGAGACTGTGGAACTGATATTTCACTGTGAGTGATATTAGAGAAGAAGAAACCTATATCCCAGAACTCAAGAGGCCTTCTGCAACTTCATTCTAGGAGAGCTGCAAAGTGACATTACATATAACATATAACATATAACATATAACAATTACAGCACGGAAACAGGCCATCTCGGCCCTACAAGTCCGCGCCGAACAATTTTTTTTCCCCTTATTCCCACCTGCCTGCACTCATACCATAACCCTCCATTCCCTTCTCATCCATATGCCTATCCAATTTATTCTTAAATGATACCAACGAACCTGCCGCCACCACTTCCACTGGAATCTCATTCCACACCGCTACCACTCTCTGAGTAAAGAAGTTCCCCCTCATGTTACCCCTAAACTTCTGTCCCTTAATTCTGAAGTCATGTCCTCTTGTTTGAATCTTCCCTATTCTCAAAGGGAAAAGCTTGATCACATCAACTCTGTCTATCCCTCTCATCATTTTAAAGACCTCTATCAAGTCCCCCCTTAACCTTCTGTGCTCCAGAGAATAAAGACCTAACTTATTCAACCTATCTCTGTAACTTAGTTGTTGAAACCCAGGCAACATTCTAGTAAATCTCCTCTGTACTCTCTCTATTTTGTTGACATCCTTCCTATAATTGGGCGACCAAAATTGTACACCATACTCCAGATTTGGTCTCACCAATGCCTTGTACAATTTTAACATTACATCCCAGCTTCTATACTCAATGCTCTGATTTATAAAGGCTAGCATACCAAAAGCTTTCTTTACCACCCTATCTATATGAGATTCCACCTTCAAGGAACTATGCACGGTTATTCCCAGATCCCTCTGTTCAACTGTATTCTTCAATTCCCTACCATTTATCATGTACGTCCTATTTTGATTTGTCCTGCCAAGGTGTAACACCTCACATTTATCAGCATTAAACTCCATCTGCCATCTTTCAGCCCATTTTTCCAAATGGCCTAAATCACTCTGTAGACTTTGGAAATCCTCTTCATTATCCACAACACCCCCTATCTTGGTATCATCTGCATACTTACTAATCCAATTTACCACCCCTTCATCCAGATCATTGATGTACATGACAAACAACAAAGGACCCAACACAGATCCCTGAGGCACCCCACTAGTCACCTGCCTCCAACCCGACAAACAGCCATCCACCATTACCCTCTGGCTTCTCCCATTCAGCCACTGCTGAATCCATCTTGCTATTCCTGCATTTATACCCAACAGTTTAATCTTCTTAACCAACCTTCCATGAGGAACCTTGTCAAAGGCCTTACTAAAGTCCATATAGACAACATCCACTGCTTTACCCTCGTCAATTTCCCTAGTAACCTCTTCAAAAAATTCAAGAAGATTAGTCAAACATGACCTTCCAGGCACAAATCCATGTTGACTGTTCCTAATCAGACCCTGTTTATCCAGATGCTTATATATATTATCTTTAAGTATCTTTTCCATTAATTTTCCCACCACTGAAGTCAAACTAACAGGTCTATAATTGCTAGGTCTACTCTTAGAACCCTTTTTAAACAATGGAACAACATGCGCAGTACGCCAATCCTCGGGGACTATTCCCGTTTCTAATGACATTTGAAATATTTCTGTCATAGCCCCGGCTATTTCTACACTAACTTCCCTCAATGTCCTAGGGAATATCCTGTCAGGACCTGGAGACTTATCCACTTTTATATTTTTCAAAAGTGTCAGTACTTCTTTTACTTTGAAACTCATAGTATCCATAACTACTCTACTCGTTTCCCTTACCTCACATAATTCAATATCCTTCTCCTTGGTGAATACCGAAGAAAAGAAATTGTTCAATATCTCCCCCATCTCTTTTGGCTCTGCAGATAGCTGCCCACTCTGTTTCTCCAATGGACCAATTTTATCCCTCGTTATCCTTTTGCTATTAATATAGCTGTAGAAACCCTTTGGATTTACTTTCACCTTACTTGCCAAAGCAACCTCATATCTTCTTTTAGCTTTTCTAATTTCTTTCTTAAGGTTCTTTTTACATTCCTTATACTCCACAAGCACCTCATTTACTTCATGCTGCCTATAATTATTGTAGATCTCCCTCTTTTTCCGAACAAGATGTCCAATTTCCCTTGAAAACCAGGGCTCTTTCCAATTTTTACTGTTTCCTTTCAACCGAATAGGAACATAAAGATTCTGTACTCTTAAAATTTCCCCTTTAAATGTCCACCATTTCTCTTCTACATCTTTCCCATAAAACAAAATGTCCCAGTCCACTCCTTTTAAATCATCTCGCATCTCATCAAAGTTAGCCTTTCTCCAATCAAAAATCTCAACCCTAGGTCCAGTTCTGACCTTCTCCATAATTATATTGAAACTAATGGTATTGTGATCACTGGACCCGAAGTGCTCCCCAACGCATACCTCCGCCACCTGTCCCGTCTCATTTCCTAACAGGAGGTCCAGCACTGCCCTTCCTCTAGTAGGTACCTCTATGTATTGCTGCAAAAAACTATCCTGCACACATTTTACAAACTCCAAACCATCCAGCCCATTTACAGAATGTGTTTCCCAGTCTATGTGTGGAAAGTTGAAATCTCCCACAATCACTACCTTGTGCTTACTACTAATATCTGCTATCTCCTTACATATTTGCTCTTCCAATTCTCGTTCCCCATTTGGCGGTCTATAATACACCCCTATAAGTGTTGCTACACCTTTCCCACTTCTCAGTTCCACCCAAATAGCCTCCCTAGATGAGCCTTCCAATCTATCCTGCCAAAGCACTGCTGTAATATCTTCCCTGACTAGCAATGCAACACCACCACCTCTTGCCCCTCCAATTCTATCACACCTGAAGCAACGAAATCCTGGAATATTTAGTTTCCAATCACAGCCCTCCTGCAACCATGTTTCACTGATCACCACAACATCATACTTCCAGGTGTCTATCCAGACTCTAAGCTCATCCACCTTTCTTACAATGCTCCTAGCATTAAAATATGCACATTTAAGAAACCCCCCGTCTCTTCTTCTCTGTTTATTTCCTTTTTTTTCTTTCTGCTCTTGTGTCCGAGTGCTTCCCTTTTCTGCTTCCTGCCTCCCATTCTGTCTACTAGCTTTCTCTATTTGAGTCCCTCGCCCCAACCATTCTAGTTTAAAGTCTCCCCAGTGACCTTTGCAAATTTCCCCGCCAGGATGTTGGTCCCCCTCGGGTTCAAGTGCAACCCATCCTTTCTGTACAGGTCCCACCTTCCCCAAAAGAAGTCCCAATGATCCAGAAACTTGAATCCCTGCCCTCTGCACCAGTCTTTCAGCCACGCATTTATCCTCCACCTCGCTCCATTCCTACTCTCACTGTCGCGTGGTACAGGCAGTAATCCTGAGATTGTTACCTTTTTGGTCCTTTTCCTTAACTCTCCTCCCAACACCCTAAATCCTCCCTTCAAGACCTCTTCACTTTTTTTACCTATGTCATTTGTACCAATATGTACCACGACCTCAGGCTCCTCTCCCTCTGATTTCAGGATATCTTGGATGCGTTGAGACACGTCCGAGACCTTGGCACCAGGGAGGCAGTAACAGAATCATATATGTTTCCTTGCTCAGGACCCTGTGGGATGTTATTGATTAATAAATACTTACCAATATCTTTGCAACCACAGCTGACTTCATTGTAATAGAAGACAGACACAAAACGCTGGAGTAACTCAGTGGGACAGGCAGCATCTCTGGAGAGAAGGAATGGGTGATGTTTCGGGTCGAGACCCTTCTTAAGTTGTGGGTTGGTGGCAGCAATAGGAAATCTGATTTCCTTCCTTATTTTACTAATTATTATCATCACCTCTTTATTAATGTTAAGTTAAAATTGAAATGATCTGTGATGCTAGGTTATGAGTTTCATTTTCTTTGTAATGTGCCATTTTTGAAGAACAAGATTATGAGTTGAGTGAACGTCATAAAACCATATCAATAAACAAATAGAGCATTATAGCCCATCAATAAATACATTGTTGATAAAGTAATACAGATCCTTACACTGAATGCACTGAATCGTTCTTTTCTGAGTACTTCTGACAGATCTGGAATGATTACAAATTCCAATGGAATCCAGTTGACTATGATGGGATCAAGTACATCCGAGTTCCATCAGACAAGATTTGGAAACCAGACATTGTTCTGTATAACAAGTAAGTTTCACAAGATCAGTAGATGGAAATCAGTGCATCAGTTTGATGAGAGGAATTATAATTACATCTGCACGTGTTGTAGGTTGAACTGATTACTTTTGGCTTCTTCTCCTTTGCAGCGCAGTTGGAGATTTCCAAGTTGAAGATAAAAACAAGGCCCTTCTCAAGTATGACGGCACTGTTACCTGGATGCCTCCTGCTATTTTCAAAAGCTCCTGTCCAATGGACATCACCTATTTTCCTTTTGACTATCAGAATTGCTCCATGAAATTTGGTTCATGGACCTATGATAAAGCTAAGATTGACCTCGCAATCATAGGGTCTAAAGTGAATCTGAAAGACTTCTGGGAGAGTGGCGAATGGGAGATCATAGATGCCCCTGGATATAAACATGAACTTAAGTATAATTGTTGTGAAGAGATTTATGTAGACATTACTTATTATTTCTACATTCGTAGACTACCTTTGTTTTACACTGTCAACCTGATCATTCCCTGCCTGTTAATCTCTTTCCTCACGGTTCTAGTTTTTTATCTACCCTCTGACTGTGGAGAAAAGATCACGCTCTGTATATCTGTCCTTCTCTCCTTGACAGTGTTTCTGCTGGTTATCACTGAAACCATCCCTTCCACCTCACTAGTAATTCCTCTGATTGGCGAGTACCTCTTATTCACTATGATCTTTGTAACTCTGTCGATCATCATAACAGTCTTTGTCCTGAACATCCACTACCGGACGCCAACCACCCACGTCATGCCAGGGTGGGTGCAAAAGGTATTTTTGGAAGTTCTACCTAAAGTTATGTTGATGAAGAGGCCTGTAGAGGAAAATAAAACTGAGGGTGTAGGGAGCTGCCAAAGGAAGGTCAAGTGTACCTGGAACGAATGCTCCAACCCCCTGGAATATGATGACTTCAAGGCAGCCAAAGATCAGGCAAAATCCCACTGCCAATATTGCAAGGAACCCATGGGCAATGTGACCTCTAACCTGCAAAGGCAGACACATGTCTCAGTTCCTTCTTTTGAGATCCAACAGGCAATAGAAAGTATCAAATATATTGCGGAAAACACAAGGAGTCAGAATGAAGCCAAAGACGTGAGTAAATCTGTTGTGTATGTCTCCATTATTTGAGTAAGATTAAGGCAGTGCACACCGACCACCCCATTGCTTTATTGTTTTGATGTAAATTATATCCTAATTCACAATAAATCAGAATGTTCAGCCCAATTAGTCACTACCATGGGTTTGCCATTACTTGTGCCCGCTGCCATTCAACTGCATCAGACCCTGTCATCATAACATTCCACTTTTTTCTCTCACATGCCACTCTTGCTTCGTATAAATATATCTATAGTATATGTCTTCATCACTGTATGAGGCAATGATTTCCACATTCTAGGCACTTACTGGATAAGGCAGTAATCCTGAATTGCCCCTTAGTGTTATTAGTGATTGTCATGTGGGCATTAATCTTGTTCTTCCGCAAAAGATGAAACAGCATTGTAGATAGACACAAAATGCTGGAATAGGTGGCTTTTTGGGTGGGGACCCACCTTCAGAATAAGCCTGGGGAGAGGGAAACTAGGGGTATGAAAAGCTACAGAACAAATCTGAGCCGGCATCGATGACCCAGGAAAAGAGGAGCCCACAATGATCCATTGTTGGCTGTGGAAGAGGTGATAACAAAGGGATACAAACAATGAAACTAGCAAGGTTGGGAAAGGGACAGAGTAAGAGGGAATGCATGGGTTACTTGAAATTAGAGTATGAATATTGATTTCTCCAATTTCAAGTAAACCATGCATTCCCTCTAAAATAAGTTTTACAGCAAACCCAATAATAATAATAATAATAATAATAATGGATGGGACAATAAGTTTAAAGATAGCACAGGAAACTGGGTCCAAGTGAGATTCAATGGTAAAAAAATTAGGTGAATTTCAAGGGAGCACAGGAAGCAAGGGCCATGTGTGTTTAGAGGGGACGTGGGCAATTTGGGCCACCAGCCTCTTAAAGTGAGGGCAAGAATCATCGGCCAGTGAGCCAGATGCTACACAATTGCATAGTGGATTATCGGAGTTTTATTTACTGGTTTCAGCCTGCATGTGACCCAAATAGGGGGTCATTTTCAGAATTACATTCTTCCATTTTTCTAAAGATCAGAATCTCTGGAATCATGACCCAAACCAGCTGCCACATTTATACCACAACATTATCAAAAGACGCTTGCAGACTTAAACATAAGATCCAGAATATTCAGCCTATGGTAGCATTGGTTGAGTTAAAAACATTCACTCACATTTGTGCTATGCTTGCAGAGATGCTAGTTTAGAGAAGACTGATATAATACTTCATCTGCCAGGTAAAGGAGAGATCTCATGAAATGATTCAGGGAAGATCTGCATTATTCTCGCAGTCATCTAGCCAATAATAATCTCTCAATAGACACAAAATGCTGGAGTAACTCAGCAGGACAGACAGCATCTCTGGAGAGGAATAACCATATAACCATATAACAATTACAGCACGGAAACAGGCCATCTCGACCCCTCTAGTCCGTGCCGAACACATAGTCTCCCCTAGTCCCATATACCTGCGCTCAGACCATAACCCTCCATTCCTTTCCCATCCATATAACTATCCAATTTATTTTTAAATGATAAAAACGAACCTGCCTCCACCACCTTCACTGGAAGCTCATTCCACACAGCTACCACTCTCTGAGTAAAGAAGTTCCCCCTCATGTTACCCCTAAACTTCAGTCCCTTAATTCTCAAGTCATGTCCCCTTGTTTGAATCTTCCCTACTCTCAGTGGGAAAAGCTTTTCCACGTCAACTCTGTCTATCCCTCTCATCATTTTAAAAACCTCTATCAAGTCCCCCCTTAACCTTCTGCGCTCCAAAGAATAAAGCCCTAACTTGTTCAACCTTTCTCTGTAACTTAGTTGCTGAAACCCAGGCAACATTCTAGTAAATCTCCTCTGTACTCTCTCTATTTTGTTGACATCCTTCCTATAATTAGGCGACCAAAATTGTACACCATACTCCAGAATTGGCCTCACCAATGCCTTGTACAATTTTAACATTACATCCCAACTTCTATACTCAATGCTCTGATTTATAAAGGCCAGCACACCAAAAGCTTTCTTTACCACCCTATCTACATGAGATTCCACTTTCATGGAACTGTGCACAGTTATTCCCAGATCCCTCTGTTCCCCTACATTCTTCAATTCCCTACCATTTACCATGTACGTCCTATTTTGATTTGTCCTGCCAAGATGTAGCACCTCACACTTATCAGCATTAAACTCCATCTGCCATCTTTCAGCCCACTCTTCCAACTGGCATAAATCTCTCTGTAGACTTTGAAACTCTTCTTCATTTCCCGCAACCCCACCTATCTTAGTATCATCTGCATACTTACTAATCCAATTTACCACACCATCGTCCAGATCATTGATGTACATGACAAACAACAGTGGACCCAACACAGATCCCTGTGGCACCCCACTCGTCACTGGCCTCCAACCTGACAAACAACCATCCACCATTACTCTCTGGCATCTCCCATTCAGCCACTGTTGAATCCATCTTGCTACTCCACCATTAATACCCAACCATTGAACCTTCTTAACCAACCTTCCATGAGGAACCTTGTCAAAGGCCTTACTGAAGTCCATATACACAACATCCACTGCTTTACCCTCATCAATTTCCCGAGTAACATCTTCAAAAAATTCAAGAAGATTAGTTAAACATGACCTTCCAGGCACAAATCCATGTTGACTGTTCCTAATCAGACCCTGTTTATCCAGATGCTTATATATATTATCTCTAAGTATTCTTTCCATTAATTTGCCCACCACTGACGTCAAACTAATAGGTCTATAATTGCTAGGTTTACTCTTAGACCCCTTTTTAAACAATGGAACAACATGCGCAGTACGCCAATCCTCCGGCACTATTCCCGTTTCTAATGACATTTGAAATATTTCTGCCATAGCCCCTGCTATTTCTACACTAACTTCCCTCAATGTCCTAGGGAATATCCTGTCCGGACCTGGAGACTTATCCACTTTTATATTTCTCAAAAGTGTCAGTACTTCCTCTTCTTTGATCCTCATAGTTTCCATAGCTACTCTACTTGTTTCCCTTACCTCACATAATTCAATATCCTTCTCCTTGGTGAATACCGAAGAAAAGAAACTGTTCAATATCTCCCCCATCTCTTTTGGCTCTGCAGATAGTTGGCCACTCTGACTCTCTAATGGACCAATTTTATCCCTCGTTATCCTTTTGCTATTAATATAGCGGTAGAAACCCTTCGGATTTACTTTTACCTTACTTGCCAAAGCAACCTCATATCTTCTTTTAGCTTTTCTAATTTCTTTCTTAAGATTCTTTTTACATTCTTTATACTCCTCAAGCACCTCATTTACTCCATGCTGCCTATAACTATTGTAGATATCCCTCTTTTTCCGAACCAAGTGTCCAATTTCCCTTGAAAACCATGGCTCTTTACAATTTTTACGATTTCCTTTCAACCGAACAGGGACATAAAGATTCTGTACTCTTAAAATTTCACCTTTGAATGTACTCCATTTCTCTTCCACATCTTTCCCATAAAACAAACTGTCCCAATTTACTCCTTTTAAATCCTTTCGCATCTCCTCAAAGTTAGCCTTTCTCCAATCAAAAATCTCAACCCTAGGTCCAGTTTTGTCCCTCTCCATAATTATATTGAAACTAATGGTATTGTGATCACTGGACCCGAACTGTTCTCCAACGCATACCTCTGCCACCTGACCCATCTCATTTCCTAACAGGAGGTCCAGTACCGCCCCTTCTCTAGTAGGTACTTCTATGTATTGTTGCAAAAAACTATCCTGCACACATTTTACAAACTCCAACCCATCCAGCCCATTTACAGAATGTGTTTCCCAGTCTATGTGTGGAAAATTGAAATCTCCCACAATCACTACCTTGTGCTTACTACTAATATCTGCAATCTCCTTACATATTTGCTCTTCCAATTCTCGCTCCCCATTTGGCGGTCTATAATACACCCCTATAAGTGTTGCTACCCCTTTCCCATTTCTTAGTTCCACCCAAATAGCCTCCCTAGACGAGCCCTCTAATCTATCCTGCCAAAGCACTGCTGTAATATCTTCCCTGATAAGCAATGCAACACCTCCACCTCTTGCCCCTCCAATTCTATCACACCTGAAGCAACGAAATCCTGGAATATTTAGTTTCCAATCACAGCCCTCCTGCAACCATGTTTCACTGATCGCCACAACATCATACTTCCAGGTGTCAATCCAGGCTCTAAGTTCATCCACTTTTCTTACAATGCTCCTGGCATTAAAATATACACATTTAAGAAACCCACCCTCTCTTATTCTCTGATTATTTTCTTTTTCTTCTCTTTCCCCTACATTTTGGGTCAGAGTGCTACCATTCTCTGCCCCCTGCTTCACACACTGACTGCTAGCTTTCCCAATTTGAGTCCCTCCCCCCAACCATACTAGTTTAAAGTCTCCCCAGTAGCCTTTGCAAATCTCCCCGCCAGGATATTGGTCCCCCTTGAGTTCAAGTGCAACCCGTCCTTTCTGTACAGGTCGCACCTTCCCCAAAAGAGGTCCCAATGATCCAGAAACTTGAGGAATGGGTGACGTTTTGGGTTGAGACCCATCTTCAGACTGAAATATCACCCATTCCTTCTCTCCAGAGATGCTGCCTGTACAGCTGAGTTACTCCAGCATTTTGTGTCTATCTTCGGTTAAAACCAGCATCTGCAGTTTCTTCCTACACAATAATCTCCCAATCATTGTCAACAAACAAAGATCTGATTGCTGCTTCTGTCACCTTTGCCTACATCACAATAATTACAAAATGCAGTATTGATGCTAAACACAAACTGCTGGAGGAACTCAAAAGGTCAAGCAATATATGTGAAGGGAATGGACAAGTGATGTTTCAGTTCAGGACTCTTCTTCAGACTGATTCAGTTCATTCAAACTTGTGCATTGCCTCCACAGATGCTGCCTGACCTACAGAGATCCTCCAGCACTTTGTGTTTTGCCCAAGATTCCAGCATCCGCAGTTCCTTCGTCGGCAATATTGATTTTGATTTCCTTGATTTGCTTGTTACGTCCGTTTAATACAGAATATGTGAACTGAGATTACATCACATCATGGAAAATGTTACAGATTACGAATGTGTCAGTTTAATTGCATCATCATTTTTTCCTATCCCATTTTTTTGCTCTACAAATTCTGTTTAAGTACTGGGTAGGTAATAGTTTATTCTATTTTATGCCTTGCAGGTGGAAGATGATTGGAAATATGTGGCTCTGGTAATCGACAGGATATTCCTATGGATTTTCTCGTTAGTTTGTGTTCTGGGAACTGCAGGGTTGTTTCTCCAGCCATTGATGGCTACAGAATGATTGTGTAACATTTGATACCTATAAAAGTTATTGGTATTAAGGTCCAGTATGTGCAATACCAGTTTCATATGTCACACCAAAACCTATATTGCATGACAACATTACAAAAATAAAAAAATTACTTCACTAAAATCTCCATCTATAATACCGTGGAGAGATTGACTGTTAACAAATCACTGTTCATGTGGCCATTTATGTATGAAACCACAAATCATCTATATTACTGTTCATATTACCATATTTAAGACTCGGAGAACATGTCCAGAATATATTGCGAGAGATGTGATGAATATTTCATGAAAATGCGCCTCTTTAACATTGCAAGCTAAATTAACCATGAAATCGTCTCATGGATTGTGTCTGTTTTTTTCTTAATATATATTAACTAGACCAAGTGCAGACCCGTTGGGTCTGTTTCCCCAACGCGCGTTTGCGGGGGGGGGGGGGGGGGGGGCTGCGGCATCACACTCACATTAACCCCCCAAACACACAGGTGGGGGGAGGGGGGGTGAGAAGAAGGGAGGAAGGGGAGAGGGGGAGGAGGAAATTAGACAGATTTGGGAGGGAAAGGAGAGCGGGGTAGGGGGTGAGAGAGGGGGATGGGGAGAGAGATGTGGGGGAGGGGGGGGGATGGGGAGGGAGGGGAAAAGGGAGGGAGGGGGAGAGGGGTAGGGTGAGAGCGGTGAAAGAGTGGGGAGGGAAAGTGAAGGGGGAAGGGGGGGAGAGAAGTGGAAGAGTGGGGAGGGAGGGGTAGGGGGAGTGGTGTATTAGGGACAGAGGGGTAGGGGGTGGGGGGAGGGGGAAGGGTGTGGGGTAGAGAGTGAAGGGGGGTGGGGGAGAGAGGGATGGCAGAGGGAGAGGGGTGAGGAGAGGGGGAGGAGAGGGAGAGGGGGAGGAGAGAAGGGGGAGAGAAGTGGAAGAGTGGGGAGGGAGGGAGGGGTAGAGTGGTAGCGGGAGTGGAGGAAGAGAGACGGGGAGTGGTGGAAGAGGGACTGAGGGGTAGGGGAAGGGGTGGGGGAGAGAGCGGAAGGGGGGGGAAGAGTGAGGGGTGGGGGTGGGAGAGGCGTGGGGTAAGGGGATAGAAGTGGAAGAGTGGGGAGGGAGGGGTAGGGGGAGTGGTGAAAGAGGGACAGAGGGGTAGGGGGAAGGGGGTGGTGGTAGAGAGGGAAGGGGGGTGGGGGAGAGAGGGATGGGTGGGAGAGGGAGAGGGGTGACGAGAGGGAAACATAGAAACATAAGATTCTATAAGATCCCCCCTCAATCTTCTAAATTCCACCAAGTACAAACCGAGTCTATCCAGTCTTTCTTCATATGAAAGTCCCGACATCCCAGAAATCAGTCTGGTGAACCTTCTCTGTACTCCCTCTATGGCAAGAATGTCTTTGAGCATTGGGCATTGTGACATCACACGATGGAACGTTCACCAGGGGCTGGGGCTGGTGCAAAGGCATATGTAAATGGATCCATTCCGATTGGACATCTGCGAGCATTGAGCATTGTGACATCACACGATGGAACGAATCAAAAGGCAGAAAGGCAGCCGGACGGACGGCGATAGGCACAGAGTTTTATATAATAACTAGACCAAGTGCAGACCCGTTGGGTCTGTTTCCCCAACGGCGTTTTGCGGGGGGGGAGGGGCTGCGGCATCACACTCACATTAACCACCCCCCTAACACACAGGTGGGGGGAGGGGCGTTGAGAAGAGGGGAGAGGAGGAGGCGGAAACGGGACAGATTTGGGAGGGAAAGGAGAGCGGGGTAGGGGGTGAGAGAGGGGGATGGGGAGAGAGATGTGGGGGAGAGGGGGATGGGGAGGGAGGGAGGGAGGAGGAGAGGGGTGGGGGGAGAGAGGGGAAAGAGTGGGGAGGGAGAGTGGCGGGGAAGGGGGGAGAGAAGTGGAAGAGTGGGGAGGGAGGGGTGGGGGAGTGGTGGAAGAGGGACAGAGGGGTAGGGGTGGGGGGAGAGGGAAGGGGGTGGGGTAGAGAGTGAAAGGGGGTGGGGGAGAGAGGGATGGGTGGGAGAGGGAGAGGGGTGACGAGAGGGAAACATAGAAACATAAGATTCTATAAGATCCCCCCTCAATCTTCTAAATTCTAGCGAGTACAAACCGAGTCTATCCAGTCTTTCTTCATATGAAAGTCCTGACATCCCAGCAATCAGTCTGGTTAACCTTCTCTGTACTCCCTCTATGGCAAGAATGTCTTTGGGCATTGTGACATCACACGATGAAACGTTCACCAGGGGCTGGGGCTGGTGCAAAGGCATATGTAAATTGATCCATTCCGATTGGACATCTGCGAGCATTGGGCATTGTGACATCACACGATGGAACGAATCAAAGTGCAGAAAGGAAGCCGGACGGACGGACGACGGCAGCCACAGACTTTTAATATATAACTAGACCAAGTGCAGACCCGTTGGGTCTGTTTCCCTAACGGCGTTTGCGGGGGGGGGGGGGGGGCTGCGGCATCACACTCACATTAACCACCCCCCAAACACACAGGTGGGGGGAGGGGAGGTGAGCAGAGGGGAGGGAGGGGAGAGGAGGAGGAGCAAACGGGACAGATTTGGGAGGGAAAGGAGAGCGGGGTAGGAGGTGAGAGAGGGGGATGGGGAGAGAGATGTGGGGGAGGGGGGATGGGGAGGGAGGGGAGGATGGAGGGAGGTGGAGAGGGGTGGGGGGAGAGAGGGGAAGGAGTGGGGAGAGAGGAGGGGGAGGGGGGGAGAGAAGAGGAAGAGTGGGGAGGAAGGAGGAGAGGGGTAGGGGGAAGGGGGCGGGGGAGAGAGGGAAGGGGGTGGGATAGAGAGGGAAGGGGGGTGGGGATAGAGAGGGAAGGGGGGTGGGGGAGAGGGAAGGGGGGTGGGGGAGAGGGGAGGGGGGTGGGGGAGAGGGAAGGGGGGTGGGGAGGGATGAGGAGGGGGAGAGGAGTGGGGAGGGAGGGAGGGGTAGAGAGGTAGCGGGAGTGGTGGAATAGGGACGGGGGACTGGTGGAAGAGGAACAGAGGGGTAGGGGAAGGGGTGGGGGAGAGAGGGGAAGGGAAGGGAAGAGAGAGGGGTGGAGGAGGAAGAGGGGTGGGGTAAGGGGAGAGAAGTGGAAGAGTGGGGAGGGAGGGGTAGGGGGAGTGGTGGAAGAGGGACAGAGCGGTATGGGGGAAGGGGCCGGGGGGAGAGAGGGAAGGGGGTGGGGTAGAGAAGGAAGGGGGGTGGGGGACAGAGGGATGGGTGGGAGAGGGAGGGGGGTGAAGAGAGGGAAACAGAAATTAAGTGCAGGAGTAGGCCATTCGGCCCTACGAGCCTGCACCACCATTCAATTTGATCATGGCTGATCATCCAACTCAGTATCCTGTACCTGCCTTCTCTCCATACCCCCTGATCCTTTTAGCCACAAGGGCCAGATCCAACTCCCTCTTAAATATAGCCAATGAACTGGCCTCAACTACCTTCTGTGCCAGTGAATTCCAGAGATTCACCACTCTCTGTGTGAAAAATGTTTATCTCATCTCGGTCCTAAAAGATTTACCCTTTATCCTTAAACTGTGACCCCTTGTTCTGGACTTCCCCAACATCTGGAACAATCTTCCTGCATCTAGCCTGTCCAACCCCTTAAGAATTTTGTAAGTTTCTATAAGATACCCCCTCAATCTTCTAAAATCTAGCGAGTACAAGCCGAGTCTATCCAGTCTTTCTTCATATGAAAGTCCTGACATCCCAGTAATCAGTCTGGTGAACCTTCTCTGTACTCCCTCTATGGCAACAATGTATTTGAGCATTGGGCATTGTGACATCACACAATGGATCGTTCACCGGGGGCTGGGGCTGATTCTATGGGTGAGAAGCCAGTATTTTTTGAAATATTGGGGAGGGGGGGGGGGGGGGGGGGGGGGGGTGGGGGGGGGGGGGGGCTGTGGCATCACACTCACATTAACCACCCCCCAAACACACAGGTGGGGGGAGGGGGGTGAGAAGAGGCGAGGGAAGGGAGAGAAGGAGGAGGAAACGGGACAGATTTGGGAGAGAAAGGAGAGCGGCGTAGGGGGTGAGAGAGGGGGATGGGGAGAGAGATGTGGGGGAGGGGGGGATGGGGAGGGAGGGGAAGAGGGAGGGAGGGGGAGAGGGGTGGGGGAGAGAGGAGAAAGAGTGGGGATGGAGAGTGGAGGGGGTGTGGGGAGAGAAGTGGAAGAGTGGGGAGGGAGGAGGAGAGGGGTAGGGGGAGTGATGGAAGACGGACAGAGGGATAGAGGGAAGGGGGCGGGGGGAGAGAGGGATGGGAGAGGGAGAGGGGTGAGGAGAGGGAGGGGGAGGAGAGAAGGGGGAGAGAAGTGGTAGAGTGGGGAGGGAGGGAGGGAGGGATAGAGGGGTAGCGGGAGTGGTGGAAGAGGGACGGGGGAGTGGTGGTAGAGGAACAGAGGGGTAAGAGGAAGGGGTGGGGGAGGGAGAGGGGTGGGGTAAGGGGAGAGAAGTGAAAGAGTGGGGAGGGAGGGGTAGCGGGAGTGGTGGAAGAGGGACAGAGGGGTATGGGAAGGGGGCGGGGGAAGAGAGGGAAGGGGGTGGGGTAGAGAGGGAAGGGGGGTGGGGGAGAGAGGGATGGGTGGGAGAGGGAGAGGGGTGAGAAGAGGGAAACATAGAAACATAGAAATTAAGTGCAGGAGTAGGCCATTCGGCCCTTTGAGCCTGCACCACCATTCAATATGATCATGGCTGATCATCCAACTCAATATCCTGTACCTGCCTTCTCCATATCCCCTGATCCCTTTAGCCACAAGGGCCACATCTAACTCCCTCTTAAATTCCGATTGGACATATGTGAACATTGGGCATTGTGACATCACACAATGGAACGTTCACCAGGGGCTGGGGCTCCTGCAAAGGCATATGTAAATGATCCATTCCAATTGGACATCTGTGAGCATTGGGCATTGTGACATCACACGATGGAACGTTCACCAGGGGCTGGGGCTGGGGCTGCGTCTATGGGTGAGAAGCCAGTTTATTTTTGAAATATTGGGGGGGGGGGGGGGGGAGGATTTGATTAAAAACGTGTACTTAAACACGAAGAAATGTAATGAGGTGCGGATACTTAGAAAGAAAAGTGAAATCTCTACCGAAATGGAAAAGATGTCGGCGATTCTGCGTCTGGTTTCGGAGTTGCAGTGAATCAAAGGAAGAAATGCAGCCGGCAGCCGTCCATGTAAATATATCCATTCCGATTGGACATCTGCGAGCATTGGGCATTGTGATTGGACATCTGCGAGCATTGGGCATTGTGACATCGCACGATGGAAACAAATCAAAAGGAAGAAAGGCGACAGACACACAGTTTTATATATTAACTAGACCAAGTGCAGAGCCGTTGGGTCTGTTTCCCCAACGGCGTTTGTGGGGGGGGGGAGAAGAGGGGAGGGAGGGGAGAGGAGGAGGAGGAAACGGGATAGATTTGGGAGTGAAAGGAGAGCGGGGGAGGGGGGGAGAGATGGGCAGAGAGATGTGGGGGAGGGGGGATGGGGAAGATGGGGAGGAGGGAGGGAGGGGGAGAGGGGTGGGGGAGAGAGGGGACAGAGTGGGGAGGGAGAGTGGAGGGGAAGGGGGAGAGAAGTGGAAGAGTGGGGAGGGAGGAGGAGAGGGGTAGGGGGAGTGATGGAAGAGGGACAGAGGGATAGGGGGAAGGGGTGGGGGAGAGAGGGGAAGGGAAGGGAAGAGAGAGGGGTGGAGGAGGAAGAGGGGTGGGGTAAGGGGAGAGAAGTGGAAGAGTGGGGAGGGAGGGAGGGGGTAGCGGGAGTGGAGGAAGAGAGACGGGGGATTGGTGGAAGAGGGACTGAGGGGTAGGGGAAGGGGTGGGGGAGAGAGGGGAAGGGAAGGGAAGAGAGAGGGGTGGAGGAGGAAGAGGGGTGGGGTAAGGGGAGAGAAGTGGAAGAGTGGGGAGGGAGGGGTAGGGGGAGTGGTGAAAGAGGGACAGAGGGGTAGGGGGAAGGGGGTGGTGGTAGAGAGGGAAGGGGGTGGGGGAGAGAGGGATGGGTGGGAGAGGGAGAGGGGTGAGAAGAGGGAAACATAGAAGCATAGAAATTAAGTGCAGGAGTAGGCCATTCGGCCCTTCGAGCCTGCACCACCATTCAATATGATCATGGCTGATCATCCAACTCACTATCCTGTATCTGCCTTCTCTCCATACCCCCTGATCCCTTTAGCCACAAGGGCCACATCTAACTCCCTCTTAAATACAGCCAATGAACTGGCCTCAACTACCTTCTGTGGCAGAGAGTTCCAGAGACTCACCACTATCTGTGTGAAAAATGTTTTCCTCATCTCAGTACTAAAGGATTTCCCCTTTATCCTTAAACTGTGACCCGCTTGTCCTGGACTTCCCCAACATCGGGAACAATCTTCCTGCATCAGACAAATGCAATTCAGGACTTTTCACTTCACAAGCAAAGTCAGAATGACGGTTAGTAAAGAATTTGAATATTCGCTGAGCGTTCAGATGCTGTGAGCGGCTCCTGCACCAAAGGGGGGGGGGGGGGGGGAGCGTGTGTCGTCACACACAAAGATCTTGTAGCGGAGAGCTCCACTATAAGATCTTTGGTCACATACTAAGCACGCGCCTCCACAAACAGATGAGCGTCTTCTTGAATGGAGAGCGCGTGGCCGCCTCCACAAACAGTCACACACACTGTGGACCCGCCCCCACAAAAAATATTGTGTGAGGAAGGGGAGGAGGAGGGTGGAGAGGGAGAGGGGGAAGGGGGGGGGGAGAAGAGGATGGGGGAGAGAGGTGAAGGGGGGGGGGGGGGGAGGGTTGGAGCGGGCGTGCATTAGTCGAGAGAAGAGAAAAGGGCAGAAAGAGAGAGAGAGGCTGGTATAACAACAAAAAAGCTGGATAAACTCAGCGGGTGCAGCAGCATCTATGGACCAAAGGAAAAGGGCAACGTTTTTGGCCTAAACCCTTCTTCCGGGTTTCGGCCAAAAACGTTGACCATTCAATTCGCTCCATAGATGCTGCCGCACCCGCTGAGTTTATTCAGCTTTTTTTATGTCTACCTTCGATTTTCCAGCATCTGTAGTTCCTTCTTAAAGACAGAGACTGTGCATGGTAAGGGAATGAAGAGGGAGAGGGGGAAGAGTGTGGAGGGAGGGGGAGAGTGGGATTGGAGGGGGAGAGGGGTGGGGGGAGAGAGAAGTGGAAGAGAGGGGAGGGAGGGGGAGAGGGGTAGCAGGAGTGGTGGAAGAGGGACAGGGGGAGTGGTGGAAGAGGGACAGAGGGGTAGGGGAAGGGGTGGGGAGAGAGGGGAAGGGAGGGGGGGTGAGGGAGGGAGAGGGGGGGGGTAACTGAAGAGAAGTGGGAGAGGGAGGGGTAGGGGGAGTGGTGGAAGAGGGTCAGAGGGAAGGGGGCGGGGGAGAGAGGGTAGGGGGTGGGGTAGAGAGGGAAGGGGTGGGGGAGAGATGGATGGAAGAGGGGTGAGGAGAGGGAGAGGGGGAGGAGAGAAGGGAAGATAAGTGGTAGAGTGGGGAGGGAGGGAGGGGTAGCGGGAGTGGTGGAAGAGGGATGGGGGGGGTGGTGGAAGAGGGACAGAGGGGTAGGGGAAGGGATGGGGAAGAGAGAGGGGTGAGGGAGGGAGAGGGGTGGAGTAAGGGGAGAGAAGTGGAAGAGTGGGTAGGGAGGGGTAGAGGGACTGGTGGTAGAGGGACAGAGGGGAAGGGGAAGGGGCGGGGGGAGAGAGGGAAGGGGGTGGGGCAGAGAGGGAAGGGGGTGGCGGAGAGAGGGATGGGTGGGAGAGGGAGAGGGGTGATGAGAGGGAAACATTGAAACATAGAAATTAAGTGCAGGAGTAGGCCATTCGGCCCTTCTAGCCTGCACCACCATTCAATATGATCATGGCTGATCATCCAACTCAGTATCCTGTACCTGCCTTCTCTCCTTACCCCCTGATCCCTTTAGCCACAAGGGCCACATCTAACTCCCTCTTAAATATAGTCAATGAACTGACCTCAAATACCTTCTGTGGCAGAGAATTCCAGAGATTCACCACTCTCTGTGTGAAAAATGTTTTCCTCATCTCAGTACTAAAGGATTTCCCCCTTATTCTTAAACTGTGACCCCTTGTTCTGGTCTTCCCCAACATCCGGAACAATCTTCCTGCATCTAGCCTGTCCAACCCCTTAAGAATTTTATACGTTTCTATAAGATACCCCCTCAATCTTCTAAAATCTAGCGAGTACAAGGCGAGTCTATCCAGTCTTTCTTCATATGAAAACCCTGACATTCCAGTAATCAGTCTGGTGAACCTTCTCTGTACTCCCTCTATGGCAACAATGCATTTGAGCATTGGGCATTGTGACATCACACGATGGAACGTTCACCAGGGGCTGGGGCTCCTGCAAAGGCATATGTAAATGAATCCATTCCGATTGGACATCTGTGAGCATCGGGCATTGTGACATCACACGATGGAACGTTCACCAGGGGCTGGGGCTGGTGCTGATTCTATGGGTGAGAAGCCAGTTTATTTTTGAAATATTGGGGGGGGGGGGGGGGAAGGATTTGATTAAAAACGTGTACTTAAACACGAAGAAATGTAATGAGGAGCGGATACTTAGAAAGAAAAGTGAAATCTCTACCGAAATGGAAAAGATGTCTGCGATTCTGCGTCTGGTTTCGCAGTTGCAGTGAATCAAAGGAAGAAATGCAGCCGGAAGCCATACATGTAAATGGATCCATTCCGATTGGACATCTGCGAGCATTGGGCATTGTGATTGGACATCTGCGAGCATTGGGCATTGTGACATCACACGATGGAAACGAATCAAAAGGCAGAAAGGCAGCCGGACGGACGGCAGGCGACAGGCACAGACTTTTATATAATAGATAGATAGATAGATAGATAGATAGATAGATAGATAGATAGATAGATAGATAGATAGATAGAATAGATAGAATAGATAGAATAGATAGATAGATAGATAGATAGATAGATAGATAGATAGATAGATAGATAGATAGATAGATAGATAGATAGATAGATAGATAGATAGATAGATAGATTGAACATGGATGTATAGCACATAATTTCCAAATTTGGAAATGACACAAAATGTACAGAAGTAGTGAACTGTGAGGAGGTTAATAATAGGCTTCAAGGAGATATAGACATGCTGGTGGAATGATGGATAAGTAACAGATAAAATATAATGTTGGGAAACATAAAGCATGCAATAAAAAGAGATAATATGAACTAGGGTGTACAATTATACAAGTGCTACAAGAATAGAGAGCCCTGGGGGGCCATGTGCATGGTTCATTAGAAACAGGTTGTTCATGGTTAATTGAAATCACGCTGAGAAAGTGAATAAAAAGCATCTGGAGTCCAGGGATTTTCAATAGAGACATGGGGTATAAGAACAAGGAAGTTACAATGACCCTTTATTAAGATATTGTTTGGGGCACAAAGAAGGTTGTGTCCATTCTGGGCATTACACTTTCGGAAAAATGTGAGAGAGGATGAAGAAGAGATTTATCCCCCGTCCCCAATTCTCTTGTAACCCCCATCTTTCCATCTTGCGCTATCCCCTTCCACCCACATCCTTTATTCCTGCTTTAAATTTCACTCTTCCTCTTATTTTCCGATATACTTTTGTCCCCTTTCCCCCCCTAACCTTTGTTACTTATTCCACCCACCTGCCAATCAAACCCCCCTCACCTGTAATCACCTATTACTCGCCAGGCTTTGTCCTAAATCAATCTCATCTCCTACCATTTCTACCAGTCTGAACAAGTGTCCTGACTTGAAACCTCACCTGTCCATTCCTTCTGAACCGTTGAGTTCCTCCAGCACTGTGCATTTTGATCAGGTCTCCAGCATTTGCCGTTTCTTGTACCTATGTAGTACAGCCAAACTATTGCAGTAAAGTTACAACACTGGCATCTTCACGCAGTATGGAATACTGCCAGATGTGACCTGTCCATAAAAAGCAGGCTAGTTAATTACCGCACAACCTGTCTACTTTCATCATCTAATTAAACTAATAGAAGATTTTGGCTATTGTGCTTTCAAGTGGCACTAACCTGCCAATAATTTTGCTTAGGCAGCTTACAACCGAGCGGTATGAACCTTAATTTCTCTAACTGCAAGTAGCCCTTGCATCCCCTCTCTCTCCATTCCACCCCCACCCAAGTCGTTGTATTACTTTCAAAGTCATCTTGTTGAGTCTCATTGTCTGTAATTTGTTTTCACCCAGCTCACAGCTAACAATGGGCTGTTTCCTTTATCATCATTACTTTTTTGCATATCTTTCATTCATTTGTTCTATATCTCTCTATACTATATCACCATCCATATCTCTCATTTCTCTTTCCCCTAATTCTCAGTCTGAAGAAGACTCTTGACCAGAAATGTCACCTATTCCTATTCTCCAGAGATGCTGTCTGACCCGCTGAGTTACTACAGCTTTTTGTGTCTACCTTTGGTTTAAAGATATCTGCAGTTCCTTCCTACACAATAATCTACTCACCCAGGCCTAACTTTCATATCTTCAGCACCACTGGGTTCCACATCTCAACACAGCCCTGAATAAAACATGGACCATACAGCTGATTTTAAGAAATGAGGTGAGTTACTGGCCTTACTACCCAGCCAGCATTCATCTGGAGTTGTCATAACGGAGGCTAGGTCAAACTGAAATCAAGGGCACCTAACACATGGATGGCTTGACAAAAAGGAAGATGGCTGTGGCTGTCAAAGGTTGAATGTCCCAGTACTTAGGCATCACAGCAGGGGTTGTTCAGGATAGTGTCCTAGGCCCAACTATCTTCAGCTGCTTCATCAATTACCTCTTTTTCTATCATAAGATCAGGTGGGATGTTCACTGATAATCGCACGCTGTTCAATTCCACTAACAACTGGACAATATTCAGGCATGGGCTGAGAAGTGGCAGAAACAGGCCATTGGCTCAACTTCCCCAGGTTAGAAGCCGCATCTTCTCTGTTTCCATCTGCCTGTGTTTGACCCATAACCCTCTAAACTTTATTCTTTACTTTAGATTTTAGAGATACAGCACGGAAACAGACCCTTTCGCCCACCGTACGACCAGCGATCATCCCGTTCACTAGCACTATCCTACACACTAGGGACAATGTACAATTTTTTTACAGAAGCCAATTAACCTGCAAACCTGTATGTCTTTGGAGTGTGGGAGGAAACCGGAGCACTCAGAGAAAACCTACATGGTCACAAGGAGAATGTACAACCTCTGCACAGACAGCACCCATAGTCAGGATCGAACCTGGGTCTTTAGCACTGCAAAGGGCCTGTCCCACTTGGGCATCATTTGCGCGTAATTTACGTGACAATTTATGCATCACGACGCACGTGATGCGCGCATGGTACGCATTATGCACACATGGTGCGTGGTGACATAGGCAGTGACATGCGGCCGCGCGTGACGCCCCAGGAATTTGGGATGTACAAAATTCTCGCACGCCATTTGCGTGATGCGCAAATGACGCCCAAGTGGGACAGGCCCTTAAGGCAGCAATTCTACTGCTGCGTTACTGTGCCGTCCCTAACCTTCCCAATCTATGTACCTTCCCAAATGTCTTTTAAATGTTGTCTTAGTACCTGCCTCAACTACCTCCTTGGACAGCTCATTCCCTATTCTCTGTATGAAATAACTGAAATAGCTGCCCCTCAGGTTCCTATTACATCTTTCCCCTCTCATCTCTATATACTCTCCATTTGCCTGAACGTGCATTTCCAAGTCTCTGAACACTATTGACCAAAGCAGCCCAATTGATTGGTGCATCCCTTCTCCTCTCATGCATTATGGCTCCAATGTATGCCATTTATAAAATGCATTTCAATTACTCACTCATAGTACTCCAACAACATCTCCCAATCCCATGAAATACACTCGGAGGGGAAAGAAGAACAGGCCAATAGAACTATTAGGTTTCACACAAAGTTATACAACATCGTGGCATGGAAATAAACCCAGGTTTTTCATTGTCTACATCTTGGAGCTCCCTCCACACCAGAACTATGATAATAATATAACTTCACAACAAAGGAGTGCAATGATTCAAGGCACCTGCTCACCACCATTCTCTTGGGGTAATTAACAATCGCTTTGCCAGGAATTCCCAGATATTGAAAAGTGAATACGTAAAAGAAAAGTGCAGTGAAGAGAATAGGGATAAGGACTAAAGGGAGGAGAGAGGGTTGGTCAGATTAATACCATGAAGATAAAATAAAACATGCTTCTTTGGTCATGCATTCTGATCCAATGAGGACAATGAATGTCTTACAGCTTCTGATCCAGGAGGGAGAGATCACTATCCAACTGTTGCCAACTGTGGGCTTCTCCAGTAATGTGCATTTAGTGCCAGCTGCGGGTACCTCCCCCCTCCATCAGGCAAAGACTATGATGACTTTATCTCCCATTGCAGTCCCCAGGAAAGCATCTAGCATAGGGTCAGTGAATCTAGGATCCGGAGTGAGGTGTGAGCTATCCATTTGGTTCACTTTGCTTTCATGTTGCTCCTACCACCAGGAAGAAGGTACAAGAGCCCGAAAACCATGACCACCAGGTTCAAGAATAACAGTAGCCATCAGGCTCTTGAACACTACACAACACTAACCTTAGCAACTATTACCTTGCATGTACTTTGTATCTGGGCAGTTTAAGGGTCCATTAAATGTGTCCAGGAATGTATTTTCAGATCAGAAAGCTGAAATTGCATCCACTTTATCTAGCAATGTTACAAAATTTTGAGATTATAAAAATCAAGTCGGCAATTTATCCCATCAGATAAAGCATAAAAAGAAGTTTAATTTGACACATAATTCACTTTTATATCTTCAGTATTAAAAAGGTTATGTGCATTTTCATACTCGGAAATTAGCATCTTGTTCCCTATTGCTTTTCCATTGACTTAACTCAAAAGCTGTGATCGAGGACAGTCAAAAGCCCTTAACTTTCTTAAAAATTAAGAGAACTGAATGAAATTTTCAGTTATTATAGATTGAAGCATTCTGAAACAAATATGAAACAATCTTACTTAGATGACCTGAAATTAAAGCATATAATTAGTTAGTTACCTAATTGTAGCTAATTACAAAATTCAATTACTAGATCTAAACATCTATCCATTTCTTAAGAAAAGGTTAACACTTTTAAATAGCCTAAGTGTCCAAATAACATTCACACAAGAATTCACAATATAACATGATTTTAAAATCTTATTGTCATGAATTTATAGGCCAAATGGAAGGAATTTAGTGTTTAATTCCCGTAAGTTAATGGCCATTTAAATCATCTTGCGAGTGAGATTTTGTGGAACACGATCGTTTGGAACGTTGCGGTTGCAGTGAATTTAAACCTCATATTGGCAGGAAAAACACTGCCAGTACGTATGGGGCCTAAATCACCTTTTCGCAACTTGAAATTTTGATTAAAGGCATCCTAAGAAGCACGTTTATATGTAAAAATAAACGTCTTACCTTACTTTGCCCCGTACGTGTGATCCGTCCTGTTGTCGGCGTTGAAGGCTTTAGAAGTCACTTTTTATTTTACTCCTGATATTAAATTATCCAGCAATGTTTTTAAAAAACTTGATAAAACGCAAGTCCGATCGATTTCTGTGCAGCTGCTAAACAGCCTGACAAAGATCGACTTCAACAGGCTGGAGAAAACGGCATTTTAAACCCGCCCCCCTCTTAAAGGCGCCAAAGTCGTGCACATGGCCAGTGGCAGAACTGCAGCGCCGCTGAAGGTAAATTTTGTAACATACCTACTCTATCCAATTCATCAGGAAACCCAAAAATGTTTTTAAAATTTAGTATGGCTGAGTTAACACCGACAGAACTGCTGGTAGAATGTAATATCTGCAGCCTACTGATGAGCTCCCAATTTATCAGCATCAGCGAGTTAAGATACAGTGCACAGCTATTAATTGTCCATAGCAGAGAGATTTATCACCTTGATATAGGAAGTGAATAATTGGTTGGTGGAAGTTTTCCATCTGTTCATGTGAAGTCAATTGCAAACCTTTAGGTGAGCTCAGCACAGAGATTACTAATCTTTCTATCTATCTATCTATCTATCTATCTATCTATCTATCTATCTATCTATCTATCTATCTATCTATCTATCTATCTATCTATCTATCTATCTATCTATCTATCTATCTATCTATCTATCTATCTATCTATCACAAAAGTGCTGGAGAAACTCAGCGGGTGCGGCAGCATCTATGGAGCGAAGGAAATAGGCAACGTTTCGGGCCAAAACCCTTCTTCAGACTGATGTAGGGTGGGGGGGGAAAGAAGCAGAAAGGAAACAGGAGGAGCCAGAGGGCTGAGGGAGAGCTGAGAAGGGGAGGAGACAGCAAGGGCAACCGGAAATTGGAGAATTGCCCAAGCGGAATATGAGGTGCTGCTCCTCCAATTTCCGGTGGTGCTCACTCTGGCCATGGAGGAGGCCCAGGACATAAAGGTTGGATTTGGAATTGGAGGGGGAGTTGAAGTGCTGAGCCACAGGGAGATCAGGTTGGTTATTACGGACCGAGCGGAGGTGTTCGGCGAAACAATTGCCAAGCCTACGCTTGATCTCACCGATGTAGATCAGCTGACATCTAGAGCAGTGGATGCAATAGATGAGGTTGGAGGAGGTGCAGGCGAACCTCTGTCGCACCTGGAACGACTGCTTGGGTCCTTGAATGGAGTCGAGGGGGGAGGTAAAGCGACAAGTCTAGCATCTCTTGCGGTTGCAAGGGAAAATGCCCGGGGAGGGGGTGATGCGAGTGGGAAGGGAAGAATTGACCATGGAATTACGGAGGGAGCGGTCTTTGCGGAAAACAGACAGGGGGAGAGATCGGAAGATGTGGCGAGTGGTGGGGTCACGTTGGAGGTGGCGAAAATGACGGAGGACTATTTGTTGCATGTGACGGCTAGTGGGGTGGAAGGTGAGGACAAGGGGGACTCTGCCCATGTTACAAGTGGGGGTATGGGGAGAGAGAGCAGTGTTACAGTAGCAATGTTACAAAATTTTGAGATTTAAAAAATCAAGTCTGCAATTTATCCCATCAGATAAAGCATAACAATAAGTTTAATTTGACACCAAATTCACTTTCATATCTCAAGTATTAAAAAAGTTATGGCCATTTTCATACTCGAAAATTAGCATCTTGTTCCCTATTGATTTTCTATGGACACTACAAAAAAGCTGTGATCTTGGATAGTCAAAAGCCCGTAACTTTCTTAAGAATTAAGAGAACTGAATGAAAATTTCAGTTATCATAGATTGAAGCATTCTGAAAAAATATAAAACAATCTTACTTGGATGACCTGAAATTAAAGCATATAATTAGCTAGTTACCTAATTGTAGCTAATTACAAAATTGACCGTTGTGACAGAAATAGTAATAAACAACCAGACTGCCTTGAAAATTCAAAAATCTGATATTCTCAAGATCAGAACTTTAATATTATTGTATAATATGCTGTAAGTCCGTTATGGATAGGTAAATAAATTACAATTTCTAGCAAAAGACCAAGTCTTTATGGAGAAGATCAGCTGCTAGCTGGTACATTGGCATATTATAATCAGTAGCATCATCATACTCCTCAGACTGCAACCAATAAGCAACTTTGTACACGTTGTTTTTCCTCAACTTTTCAATTTTGGCATTGTAAACTACAAGTTTTTGATCTTCAAACCACGCATGACATGCCTTTCTGCCAACTACTTTCCCACTAATAATGTCGTGTAGATCATCACATTTGGAATAGTCCAAATTCGGATAATCTCTGCGAATGCTGTTTAAATCAGTCTCTTTCAACTTTTTCCCTAGTTCTTTCCTCTCTTTCGTATCTCGAGCATGCTCCTTGCCTTTCTGTCGCTTGATGATTTCTGCTCTCAATTCCTTCTGTTTTTTCTTCCGTCTGTTCCTCTGCACTCTCCCCCATGTCACTGCCTTACAGAGCACCTCCTCCCTACGATGCTCCTCGAGATTATCAAGGAAGTTGACGGTTTTATTCTTGCAGGCCCGCATCCTACATGACAAATAACACATGGTGGCATTGGGAGATTTCTGTTTCGATGAACTAAACATCCCCATTATCTCCTCCGCATCAATGTTGTGTGACCTTGCTGATGCAGTCTCCTCCTTCAGTTGCTCAGTAACATCAAGTTCAAAGTATTTACTATACTGCCTCTCCAACACAGTGATGACAGCTTGAAGACAGCTCCTCATCTTTGAACTGAACTGTGGATGTACTGGTAGCTCCTGAAGTTTTGTCAATGTGGCATCAAGATGTACCTCCTCACCGAAGAAATCTTCCCTTGCCAATATCAATTTCTCTGGATCTTCTGTGGTTTCCTTTAGAGCAGCAATCACCCCTTTAACCACTTTGATGCCATCAACATGGTTGATCTGATTCTGGCTTGAAGTGTAGAAGCGCTTCATCCAAGGCCCAGTCAGATATTTGCCAAGAAAGCCCAATATCTGAAGTTCTACTTTTGCTTCAGCCTGGGTGAAGTCATGGAGGATGGCGCTTTTCAACCCCCCACAGGATATTCCACTATTCAGCAGTGCAACAAAGTCATCATAATATTCTATTAGCTTGCCACTAATGTGAAACAGTATGTGCAATCTGTTGCCACGATACCGTGGGAGGACACCTCGGGGGATGTTCCTGTCATCTAAAAATGCGACAAATCCTTTTGGGTCCCCTTTTCCGTTTTTATAACGAAGCTTGCTCATCTGCAGAATGGCATTTACTGCTAGACAGTCTTTCCCAAACAAGAATTGTCCTCCAGATTGTTTCTGCATTTTTAGGGCTGAGCGAACTGATGTAGCAATGGAGTCAAGAGGATGCAAGTGGCAGTAGAGCTCGTTCAAATATTTACCCCACTCACTACTCACAATTCTAATAGCAGCATGATTTGCTGCACACCGGTCACTCATTGTGTTTGAAATGTTGGCGATTATATTTTGTCTGGTTTCTTGATAATTTGCTTGCTGATTGAAATAAGTGTAGGTTTTACATAAATTGTCAATTGTTTCACAAATATGTTGTGCATAGTCGTCAGCAGTCCCACCAGCCAATTCCTCGACTGCTGCAGAGAGACATTTGTTTGTGGTGGTGAAATGAACGCTGTTAATGTGGGTCTCTTCCTGGGTGGTTGCGTCAAAACCCACAGTCAAACCCTTTGTTGCAAGGAGCATCTCTGCTGTTTGCAACTCAGCAATAGCCCCCAATTCTCGGGCCATAACTTCAACTGCACTGCGTTGTGGAACATGATCCAGATGAAGTCCACTCCGCTTGTAGAACTGGCTTATCAGGATTGGAATGTTTGCTGTGGGAGTTTTGTTTACAATACAGTCAAACACATGCATCCTTATTGTTGAGGAGTAAGTTTTCTTGCCCACCTTTGCCTTGACAATACTGGCAGCCTGCAGAGTTTCGATTGTTTCTTTGAGGACAAGAATGTCAAATTCGAGGCGTCTCACATCCTCTTCCCTGTCCTTTAAATTTTCTTGACATTTTCTGAACTGTTGAATTGAAACAATTTTCCTCTTTTTCTTACTGCCACGAAACATCAGCAATTGTCTGTGTACTTTTTTAAGTTTCAAAAACTCTGCCTTGGTGTTAGAGAGCTCTCGTGCCAAAGTGTTATCATGTAATTTGGTTTTGAGTTCCTGAATCTTTCTGTCCTTTAAATCTATTTGCTTTTGCTTTCTCTTTAAGGCTTGATTAACTATACGTTTGGGAGTTTTCAACCGTGCCCTAAGTTCACTGATCTTTGTGTGATACTTTGTTGAAAGAGCAGCCCTGGATTCGGACACAAAATGTAGTCTTTTCTTCAATTTCTGTTTCCCTGGTGAAAGACTTAGAAATTCTCTGCTACATCTTGTTGAAACACCAGATGTCGATAGCATTGGTTCAGGTGAGGCAGTAGCTGTCGTTGGCGTTGCTAGATTCAGTGGAGGATGCAGACTATGACTGTCATCGCCCATGTCCTCGGTCTCTTGAAATATGGGCACTTGGCTTTCAGCTGATGTCAAGAATTCAGGATCTTGAGCACCAGGCAGTGGAATGTCATCTAAAGAAATGTGTTGACTGCCTTTTTGAAGTTTAAAAGTTTCATCACAAATTTCCATAAATGCTCCAAATTCCTTGGGATTGGTGAGTTTTTTAAACTTAAGCAAAGTCCGTTTAACGAGAGCCTGCACTCTTAACTTAACAGTAGCACATGAATAGCCTTCTGCATCCGACAAAGAGAAATGTGAACTCAGCGATTTCTCTGTTTCAGGCAGACTTTTTCCAAATGAGGTAAACAAGTACAAGATGTGTCCATTTTTAAGATCCCTCAGAGACTCGGGCATGACAGAGAAATTCACCTCAAGTTGAACTCTAGCTATGCCTGGCTGGGCTTTTGGATTGACAACTTTACATTTCTTCTTTGGAGACATCTGTTTACAATGTAAATTAAAAAAAACACTGAACAGCATTAACAGAAACAAGTTATTATTTGCAGTTTTAGAAAAAAAGGTAGAAATTATAAAGTTAAACGCTAAAACAAATAGTAAATACTCAAAAAGAAAATCATGTTTAATCAAAATTCAATTACTAGATCTAAACATCTATCCATTTCTTAAGGAAAGATTAACATTTTTAAATAGCCTAAAGAATATTCACAAATAATTCACAATATAACATGATTTTTAAATCTCATTTACATTAATTTATAGGCCAAATGGAAGGAATTTAGTGTTCAATTGCTGTAAATAAATGCCCATTTAAATCAGCTTTCCAGTGGGTCCCTGTGGAACGCGCTGGTTTAGAACGTTCACATTGCGGTAGATTTGTGCCTCAAATGCCGAGAAAAATACTGCGCGATATAATTTGCCCAAATTGAGCTACTCGTAATATTAAATTTTGTATAAAAGGATCTTTAGAAGCCCTTTTGAATGTAAAAATATACAACCTACCTTCTGCTATTTTCTTTATGAGACTCTGCGGTTGCTGACGGTCGCGGGTTTAAAGATTGATTTTTAAACTACTATAACTATTATTCAAGGCCTTTAAACCTAATAATAGCTTTTGCGACGAGGTCTTCCAGCGATTTTTCGTTAATAATTAACTAGGCTGAACATTTTCGATTGGAACAGCTTAGAGAAAATCGCGTTTTAAACCCGCCCCCTCTAAACGGCGCCAAAATCGCGCACACCCTCAGCGGCAGATCTTCAAAGACGCTTCAGGTACGCTTTGCAACATACCTAGTTACAGGGTATTGAAGAGACCCTGGTGAGAGCCTCATCTACAGAAGGGGAGGGGAACACCCGTTTCCTGAAGAATGAGGACATTTCCAATGCCCTGGTGTGGACACCTCATCCTGGGAGCAGATGCGGCATAGACGGAGGAATTGGGAGTAGGGGATGGAGTCCTTACAGGAAGCAGGGTGGGAAGAAGTGTAGTCTAGATAGCCATGGAATTCAGTGGGTTTATAGTGGATGTCGGTCAGAAGTCTATCACCTGCGATGGAAATAGTGAGGTCAAGAAATGGTAGGGAAGTGTTGTAAATGGCCCAGGTGTATTTGAGTGCCGGATGGAAGTTAGTGGTGAAGTGGATGAAGTCAGTGAGTTGTGTGTGGGTGCAGGAGGTAGCACCAATACAATCATCGATGTAGCGGAGGTAGAGGTCGGGGATGGGGCCTGGGTACGTCTCGAACAAGGATAGTTCGACGTACCCTACTAAGAGGCAGGCATAGCTGGGGCCCATGCATGTGCCCATAGCTACGCCTTATATTTGGAGGAAAAGGGAGGAGTCAAACGAGAAGTTATTAAGGGTAAGGACCAGCTCTGCTAGGCGGAGGAGTGTATCTGTAGACGGGGATTGGTTGGTTCTCCGGTTGAGGAAGAACCAGAGGCCTTTGAGACCTCCTGGTGGGGGATGGAGGTGTAGAGTGACTGGATGTCCATGGTGACTAAAAGCTTTTACACTATCCCCCGAAACATATTTTACTGCAACTGAGGCATAGCAGAGCACCAATCTGCAATACAACACATTACTAATTTAAGTAATTTCCTGCAGGAATGGATAAAATATCACAGAAATGTTGTGTAGGGCTGATGTTACATGCTAAACAAAGTCTACAGAATTTGTAGATGTAATTCTTGAACATTCTCAATGGAATTTTGTAGATTATATAACACAAGATAAAGTTTTAACAATTTAATAATACAGATTATAAAATATATAGATATGTATAATAAAGTATTTCAAGTATTTCCTTGTGAATTTATCAAACCAATGTTTTTTTGTTTCCATAAAATTCCATTAACAAAATACAGCAATTAAAGCACACTCTTTGGGAGACTGAAGAAGCAGGTGATTAATCATGACGGCTTTGCCTGGAATCCATTGAGACACAAGAAACTGGAACTTCTAAAATTGTTCTCCTCTTTCATTTCTGTAGAGTGTTCCTGAGAGATAGGCTTTGAAGTAGAATCTTTGAGATAAATGCAGTTTGACCAATATAGCGAAAAGTAAGTCAAAAGATTGTATCGCAAAAAAATTGTTTTGTAAATCCAGAAAAGTTTCAAAGGTCTTTTATTGTCACATGTACCAATTAAGGTACACTGATATGTGAATTACCAAATAGCCATACGAAAATAAAAAGCAACAAGGCACACAACTACATAAAAGTTAACATAAACATCCACCACAGTGGATTTTCTACATTCCTCACTGTGATGGAAGGCAAAAAAGTTATAACTGATACCCAGATTCCTTAAGTATACTTATTATTCTCATTGTCCATTCCGGTTCCCATTTATGTCTCCCATTTGAAGTCCACAGCTGGCGAGCTGGGTGACCTGAGGTTTAACACTTTAGCTCGGGGAGCTGGTTGTTGCCCAGGGGTGACCAACAGAAAGTGAGATCCAAAGGCTAATTCTCAAAGACAAGCCAAGACCTAAAAATACCACCCTTGCTTTGGAAAAGCTTTGAGGTAAATGTTGGTTGAAAGGGCAGAATGGATTTTCAGGTTAACATAGCATTTAGTTAAAAACTGCTGCAGAATGTAGTTTGGGTATTTGCCTCACTGAACCATTTGCACATATTAAGTGCTTTCCGGAGGATACTCAGAAACCCCTATCCAGATGGAAGCTTCTTATTTTGCTTTGTCTCCTGAAAACATTGCAATTGACCCAGGTTTGATGCTTATTCAAAATTCTTCTTCCATGCCCTTTCATATTAGTTCAAAAAGGTGAATAGACATTCATAAAGGCTGTCAGCAAGGTAAATAGGGATATTCATGTATTGTTCAAAACCAGATAAACTTTGCTCTGATTTTTCTTTACCTTGTCACTACGTTATAACCATACCTCAGGTAAGCTCAATTTAAAATAAAACACATTTAAACAAAGCAGTGTATAGTACAACTGCCCCAAATAAGGATGATACAATGCACATCATGGTTTATTGCCCTTTCCTTGTTGCCCTGCGATGTTAATTGTGGATCTTCCTTTGAATAGTTGCAAGCCATATCACAACAAATTCCAGAATTTTGAACAAGTAAAGATAATATGTTTGTCATGAGATTCCTTGAGGCGCTTCAGTTTATATCCATAATCCTAAAAATGTGCGATTGGTAGGTTAATTGGCCCCCTGTAAATTGCCAGTGGTGTAGAGGTAAATAATTATTCGGAATGTGGGGGGAATATTATTGGATTACCATTGCATTACTATAGGTGGGTGCTTGATGGTAGCTAGGTTTTCATGTGTTGAGCCGACTGACCTGTTTCCATATTGTCCAACTCTAGATTACAGCAGTGACTATATATTGGACATTGGGTATAGTTAAAGAACTAGTAATTGACCAAAAGGTACTCAATGGTTAAAGTGTTTCCATTGTTCAATTGTAAATCATTGACCTGTACCCAATTCAGGTCGATTTTGACTTTGATTTTATTGGTAAGCAGATGACCATAATAATTGTGAAGCACAATCTATAACTGACAAACAAATTACCAGACCAAGTTAAACAGAACCCTAGTGAGCACTGTCTCCTTGTTTTCTTCTGAGATGTCCTCTTTCTTCAGTAAAAGCGGTTTCCCCCCTGCTGTTGTGGATGGAACCCTTACCAGCGTCTCCTCTCTGTCGGTCCCCTTCCCCTCAGATGGAACAAGAATAGAGCTTGTCCTCACCTTTCACCTGATGAGCCTCTGCTCCAATACAACATTCTCTCACATTTCTGCTTCCTTCAATGTAATTCCACAACCCTTCTTCCCCAAGCCATCCTCCTCCATGTACTTTCCCTTGCAACCGCAGGAGATGTAACATATGTCCTTCCATCACCTCTCTCATTTCCATCCAGGGTCCCCAGCAGCTTTTGCAGATGAGACAGAGTTTCACATGCACTTCTGCAAACTTCATCTACTACATTCAGTGCTCTCGACGTGGCCTCCTTTGCATCAGTGAGACCAAACATAGACGAGGCGACTGTTTCGTTAAACATTTGCACTGAGTCTACCAAGACCTACTGGATCTGCTGGTTGCTGTCCATTTTAACTCTTCTTCCCATTCCTATATGGACCTTTCTGTCCTTGGCTTCCTTCATTGCCAGACGCAAAATGAAGGAACAACAACTCACGTTTCACTTGGGTAGCTTGCAACACAATAGTATGAATGGTGAATTCTCCATTTTTAAATAATAATTCCCCCACCCACCCGGCCCCAGTTCGAACACATCTGTGCCATCACCTCCCACCCGTTATTCACCTGCTGCTATCCCCTCCTTCATACGCTCATATCCCAACCCCAAATCCTACAAATCCCTGTTACCCCCCACTTTTCCCTCCTCTGTCCTCTCCACCAATCTCCTTCATATTTTCACTCCTTCTATTTCACTCCTCCTAATCTGACATTCTTTTGTCTCCTTTTTATTTCTAGCTTTTGTTACGTACTCCACCCATGTGCCAACCACATTCCTTCACCTATCACTTGCCAGGCTTTGTCCTGCCTCCCATTTCTCTTTTTGAGTTATCTTTTCCCTATTTGAATGAATCTGAAGAAGACTTCTGACCCTAAATGTATGTCCATTCCTTAAACGATCCTTAAACCTCTGGTCCTCTGGTCTTCGATTCACCTACTCTGGGCAAGAGACTCTGTGCATCTACCCTATCTATTCCTCTCATGATTTTGCACACCTCTATAAGATCACCCCTCATCTTCCTGCATTCCAAGGAATAGTCCCAGCCTACTCTCTCTTTAGCTCAGACCCTAGTCCTGGCAACACCCTCGAATATCTTCGCTGTACCCTTTCCAACTTGAATACATCTTTCCTATAACATGGTGCCCAGAACTGAACACAATACTCTTAATCCTTGTCTAATTACTGTTAAGGCCCAGCTTTTTATTTATTTTTGCTGCAGACGGTACCGTCAGCCAAATGTGTGAGCTGGCAAAATGGTCTTTACATACAATGGCAATTTCAACACTGAGAAAAATGGGAGAAGCTAGATTCTACCATTGATAATTCAACATTTGCAAAGGAATCATAGAAAATGGAAATCAGAACCATTTCCTTGAGCTCTGACTGTCTTTGTTAAAGGATTTCTACTGAGAATTGTTTTTTTAGTTAAAAACCTGAATATCGCAGCCATCACCCAGCAAATCTCTGTCAATTATCACTGCCTGACCGGCTGGATATGGATTAAGGTTCTACAATTCACAACCTTTATTAGTCCTCTCACTCTCTAGCTCTCAATTCATGGCTTTTACATTCCTTTGTTCAGATTTTCTCTTTGTCTCCATTAATCCATCAACTCGGTGATCTTATTCACAGCTAATCCCCACAGCAACCCTGGTCTTTTATTAAAACCAACTTGTTTCCTCTCTCAGAAGGTACACAAAATTGCTGGGGAAACTCAGCGGGTGCAGCAGCATCTATGGAGTGAAGGAAATAGGCGACGTTTCGGGCCGAAACCCTTCTTCTCTCTCCCAGTTCTGATGAAGGGTCTTAGACCCGAAACACTAACTCAAAGATTTAATGAGGGAATTAGTATAGTTACTTTTACATAAAAGAATATGGAATTCTTTACAAAAAAAAACCTTTTGAAACAAAGTATTTAAAATATTTTAGTCAACAGTTAGATGCTAAATTGAAAAAAATGAGTAATATCATTATCATCAGGATCCTCCTGATGAAGGTATAGGAGCCAGAAAATTGTAACCTCTGGGTTCAGGAACAGCATCTTCCAAACAACCATCAGGCTATTAATCACTACAACCTCCAACTAGCTCTGAACTACATAAACTTGCCAGGTCATCGATCTTGTCTCTGCACTATTATTGCTTATTTTTTAGATATATACACAGTCTCTCCCCGACTTGAGTAATAGGTAACTTACGTAAACTCGCACTTCCAGAAGCAATTCTTTAAGCCCACTGATGCCCATGTGATCTCCATGTCAGAGCTCCCACACGGTCTCCAGGTGGGAGTTCCCACCTGCTCTCTACAACAGAGTTCTCCCCTCGTCTCCCTTTCGGAGCTCCCCATCTGGTCTCCATGTTGGAACTCCCACCTGGTCTCCACGTTGAATAATAATTTACACATGTACAGTAGCACTTCCTTTTCTGACTTATGCAACATCTGACTTACATAAGGGTCCATGGAACATAAACCTCACGTATGTTGGGGAGTTTCTGTGTACTGCACTTCATGTTGTTCATTATAGTGATAGCAGAGTACTATAATTACATATCTGTTGTGTTGCTGCAGGTAAGAAATGTATTGTTCCGTTACGGGACATATGACAATAAAACATTCTTGACCCTTGACTGTGTTTCCATCTTTATGTCTGTTGCATGATATAATTAAGGCCATGATTGTAACTGCTAGGTCCACATCAGACCCAATCTCAGTGCAGGTGGATGTCAAACAAGGTAGCATCATTACACCAGAGTTTTGTTCAATCTTCCTCACTACAATGCTGCACCTCACCTACAATATCTGGGGTGGAGCTGATCTCTCGTGGAATGAATTTGTGAGAATTCAAGAGAATTCGTGGAATGCTCTGGCACACAGTGGAATTCTCTGCCACAGAAGGCAGTGGAGGCCACTTCACTGGATGGTTTCAAGAGAGAGTTAGGTAAAGCTCCTTGGGCTAACGGAATCAAGGGATATGGCGAAAAAGCAGGAACGGGGTACTGATTTAGGATGATCAGCCATGATCATATTGGATGGCTCGAATGGCCGAATTGCCTACTCCTGCACCTATTTTCTATATTTTTATGTTTCTACGATCAACATGACAGATGGGAACTTGTTCATCCTAAATTGCCTTGTGTGGAACCAACTACCATGAACTGAACATCAAAGAACACTTCACTGCATTTATTTTATGCTTATATTCCCACTCACAAAGCTGAAAGGGAATAATAACTTATCTTCCCACATCATTACTCTTGCTACTTCTGTTTGTTATCATCCATACTATGGTAAACAGTCTTAATAAATTCAGGACCCAGGCATTTCATAATATCTTTTCACTCAACTTGCAGGAAAGTTCACCAAACAACAGGAGGAATCAGAGTAAAGGGGAAGGTCCGGGCACATTACAGAGATTCAAAGAACAGTACAGTCACATGTTCACAAGTTATAGGAGTAGAATTAGGCCATTTGGTCCATCAAGTCAACTCTGTCATTCAATCATGGCTGATCTCTGCCTAATCCCATTATCCTGCCTTCTCCACATAACCCTTGACACCCGTTCTAATCAAGAATCTGTCTATCTCTGCCTTAAAAATATCCACTGATTGGCATCCACAACCCTCTGCGGCAATGAATTCCACAGATTAACTACCCTCCAACTAAAGAGTGCCCTTTAATTCTGAGGCCATGACCTCAGATCCTAGACTCTCCCACCAGTGGAAACCATTCACATCCACTATATCTATGCCTTATATTATTCAGGATCTGGCCCTTCAGCCCACAATGTCCGTATTAAACATGATACCAAGTTAAACTAACCTTCTCTGCCTGCACATGATCCATATCATTCCATTCCCTGCATATTCATGTGCCTATCTAAAAGCCTCCTAAACACCAATATTGTATCTGCCTGCAACCACCTGTGTAAAGAAAACTTGCACCATACATCTCCTTTAAACTTTGTCCATCTCATCTTAAACCCATGCCCCCAAGTCTTTTACATTTTTACCATGGATAAGAGGTTTTAACTGTCTATTCATAGCTTTTATATTTATTTTATACTCACAATAAGAGGAAGAGGTTGCAGCTAACAAAGGCATATAAAGGACAGACAACACTGGAGATATTCTGGCTGACAACCAGGCACATTTGGGTGCTTGGCCACCCACCTTCTCCTTTCCCTTCTGATTTAAATCTCTCAATCACAAACTCAACAGTGTCAGTCTGACAATCTGGTCAGAAATTATGCTGCCAATGATCAACTCCTCTGCTACCTTGCTGCTACACATTAACCATTATTCTTCTCTATTTTCTAGGTCCAGACAAATATACTGGAGATATTACCTATGCTTGGGGTGTACCCTCGCTCAATCCTTCTATGTGATGCACTGACTCCAAAACCAGCTCAACATGGATGGAGATTGAGAATCTGTCATGGTAAAGGCTGATTCATTAAGGACACCTGTTCAAGAACAAGCCAAGGTCAAAGGAAAGAATAGAGCAGACTAAATAGAACACACGGGACAGAAGATTACATACTTTAAGCAAAAGTGATGAGTCCAAGATTGCCTGTGCAGTGCCTGCCTTTCAAAAGGCAAAAAATGCTTTTGGCGGGCATTCTGGATATAAGCCCAAAATAGACTTTGGATTGAGACAGAAAAATCTAAAGTATAATCTTACTGAAGAAACTCATGCAGAAATCATTGATGTGCAGCATTAACTTTGATCTTTCCTTATTTGGGATTCTTCATTGTCACTTTGGCTCCTGATAATAGAAGTCATTAGCTTCCGTCTTTTAAACAACTCCTGCGTAACACGAAAACAGAGGAATACTTTCCCCACATAACCAAGGATCACTCCCACGCTCCTTTTTCCTCTCGCAGATTGGCCAAAGGTACAAAAACTTGAAATTGTGTACCACCAGATTCAAGGACAGCTTCTTTCCCACTATTATCAGACTCTTGAATGAACCTCTCATATGCTAAGAATATATTCCCAACCTTATAACCTACATTTTTGCAGACCTTGCACATATTATTATATGTACTTTGTCTGCAGTGATAGCACTATAGTCACTATATATTTTTACTTATTTTACACTATATCCTTCTAGATAACAATCAGCAAAGGAACAGCTAAAGGCAGTGTGCTCAACCCGCTACTGTACTCACTCTATACCCATGACAGTGTAGTCGAACACAGTTCCAACTCCATCTCTAAAGTTGCCGATGATAGCACTTTTGTTGGATAGATTATGGGTGATGACGTGTCAGTGTATAGGGGAGAAATCGATAATCGATCAACAGACACAACGATGCCAGAACAACAAGGAAAACCAAGGAATTGATTGCTGACTTTAGAAGAGGAAAGCTGAGGATCCACAAGCCTGTCTTCATCGACGGGAGGGCGGTGGAGAGATCGAAAACTTCAAATTCCTCAGTGTGCATATATCTTTTAAGATCTATCCTGGACCCAGAATATTGGGTGCTTTCCGAGGCAGCATAGTGTAGATAGAGTAGACGCTCATATGCATGATACATTGGGCTGCGTCCACAACTTCCTGCAATTTCTGGTGCTCTTGAGTAGAGCAGGTGCCATACCAAGTTGTGATGCATCCCGATAGGATGCTTTGTATGCTGCATCTGTGGATATTGGTTAGAGTCATTGGAGGCATGCTGAATTTCCTTAATCTTCTGAGGAAGTGGTGACATTTGTGTGCTTTGTTGGCTGTAGCGCTGATGTTGTTGGCCCAGGTCAAATTGTTGCCGATGCCTATACTTTGGTTATGATGAACAACCTTGATAAATAACTCTCAACAAATTGAGTCGTACTCCATGTCGAAAGCAGTGAAATGTTTGTGATTAATGTGACCCCAACCCCCACCACCCGATTTCCTGACACATCATTTTTAATGTGTATTTTATGTGTGTAATTTAAAAACTGGTCCTTCTCCAAAGACTGATGTGTCTATGAATTGCTAACTGCAACCCACCCTCTATTGTGGACTTGGTACTATCACCAATTATATATTGTTGGGGCTATTCACGATTACAGAGTGCAATCGACCTGCACTCTGGTTGGGGGATCTCCACATCCAGACTCTCCTGCACAACCTCCCATTCAGATTATTTTCAGAGATGACCCAAACACCCATCCACCTGCCCTCATGCGGCATGGAGACCTCCCTCTCAAAGTGCAGATCTCCACAAATAACATTCCATCTGCCTGTCTTGCAAATGGCAGCAGTTGCACAAAGCATACTGGTCAGGCTTAAATATTATCAATGGAGACTGAGCCAGAGAACAATTTCTTAAAGAACGGAGCTTTTCAGTTTCATTTTTTATTTGCACCCTGTGCTGCGAATGAACTAAAATCCAACATCTGTGGTTAGACTGAATTATGGCATATAATCCACTAATTATTATTATTTCATACAAACTATATATTAACTACTCCACACATTACTCTTAGTCATTTATGACAATAAAATAATTTAATGATAGGAGATGTGCAATTTATCAGAGAGGCAAGTAGTAGGAAGCACCTTTCATGTTGATGCAGGGTATATAAATCTTTACTACAACTGAATATAAATCAGCACAATCTGAGTTACAAAGGGCAGCAGTCTTGCCACTGTGGTCAAGTACAGCTCATTTTGATAAGGTTTGCCACTTATGCAGAGGGCATCTCAGAGCACCTACCAAATAAAGATAAAATATATGATAAACGTTCACCAGGGGTAAAGTGAAAGCCATGAGGAGCCCATGACAGAGAATGGGTGGCACAGTCAAAGATGAGAGATTGAGGTCACTTTGAAAGATAGGAAGGTGGGAAGGCAGAAAGAATCAGCAGAACATCTCAGAAAAGATAAATGCTGAATGATTGAATGCTATTCAGATTATTTTTTTATGGAAATGGAAATGCTTAAGAATAAGTTCATTTATCTTTTAGCTTTCAGTTAGAAATTCAGATTGTAATCCTGCTGATATTATTACAGGAGACGCTCTTGGCATTCAACCCCTTCCCTTTCCCACACAAACCTGTCAATTTAGGCCTCATTGCATTCATGTTCTTGGCATTAATGCCCAAGTCTGCTTTGCATTTCCTGGTCTTCGTTAAACTACTTTGGCAGAGTCTTCAAATGAGTGAGATTCTCAGATTCAGATTCAAACTTTACTGTCATTGTGCAGTTAGCATCTCACCCAGAATTGCGAACACAGAATAATGCAACAGTAAAATATATATATATGTACATACAGTAGCAGTAGTGCAAATTTCGGGGGGGGGGGGGGGGATCAGTCACTGGGGGAAGGAGTGTCGGGGGGAGGGGGTGACTGGCAATCACCAAGGTGCAGAGTTAAGTAGAGTAACAGCCGCAGGGAAGAAGCTGTTCCTGAACCTGCTGGTCTGGCAACGGAGAGACCTGTAGCGCCTCCCATATGGGAGGAGGGTAAACAGTCTGTGGTTGGGGTGAGAGCAGTCCTTGACGATGCAGACATCGCTTGCTCTGGACAGACTCAATGGAGGGGAGTGAGGAACCGGTGATGCGTTGGGTAGTTTTCACCACCCTCTGCAGTGCTTTCCGGTCAGAGACAGAGCAGTTGCCATACCATACTGTGATGCAGTTAGTAAAGATGCTCTCGATGGCGCAGCGGTAGAAGTTCACCAGAATCTGAGGAGGCAGATGGACCTTCTTTAGTCTCCTCAGGAAGAAGAGACGCTGGTGAGCCTTGGGTTCCAAGGCTGTTTGTCAAGAAAATGAAGGTTACCCATTTAAGGAATATTCATTAAATCTCCAAACAATATGAAGGATGAACCCAAAGCGTCGGACAGCATCTTTGGATGGAAATGAATGGTTAATATTTCGTCAAAACCCTGTATCAGGACTGAACATGGAGAGGGAAGATATCCAGTATGAAAAAGAGAGAGGGAGTGGTGAGGAGAAACAAAATTCTGTCATTAACTTTACAGTTCTGAACAGAGAAGATGTAAGATTTGGCTTTGTCCACCACATATTGAATGCCTGATTCCCTTTTGCGGGACATGGATTTTACCTAATATTGTGTCACAAATGTTCCTTATTACCAGGATGCAAAAACCTGAATATGGACCAACTGTGACTATCTGCAGCCACAGACTGTTCGTCTACCTGAAGGGTGAATAGAACGGAGTTGAATGTGACAATCAGTTAATATTCCTAAGCAAATAACAACGTGCAGGATGAACTCAGCAGATCACGTGGCATGTGTAGAGGGAATTGACAGGCGGTGGTTTGGGTTAGGACCCTTCTTCAACCCATAGAACTGGAGGGAATAAATGATTGATGCTTGGCGTGGACTCGATGGGCCAAAGGGCCTGTTTCCATGCTGTATCTTTCATTTAATCCAGTTGAAAGATACAGCTTGGGTGTAGGTTAGGGCAAGTAAGTCTCAAATGAAGGACAGGCAGGGTGGGGTGAAGGAATATGGTGATGCTGATGGGCTGAAGTGTGTTTAATTTCAATACAAGAAGTATTGTGGAGTAAGCAGATGAACTTAATCCTGGATTGATGCTTGAGACTATGATGTTGTGGCCACTGTGCAAACATGGTTGCAAGAGGGACATGACTGACTGCTCAATGTTCTGGAGGTTCGATATTTCAGACATGATCCAAAGGGAGGCAAAAGAGATGGAGGGTTTATGCTACTGATCAGGGAGACTATCATGGCACCATTTGGAGGATTTGTCCACTGTGGCAGTATGGGTGGAGTTAAAATACGAAAGGTGCAAGCACTCTAATGACATTATGCTCTGGACTCCCCAATAGCTAGCGGGAGATAGAGGAACAAATATGTAGACAGATTACCGAAAGATGCCAAAGCAACAGGGTTGACTAAGTGAGTGGTCTTAATGACTAGGACTTACTCAGTGCCACTTTCTTAGATGGGGCAGAATTTGTGAAGAGGGTTTCTTGAAACAGTATGTGGATACTAACTTGAGAAGAGAATATACGGGATGTGTTGGGATATGAATGTGGCCAGGTAACTGGTGTTTCAGTGAAAGAGCACTATGGGGATAGTGATCACAGATCCATAAGTTTGGAAATGATTTTGAATAGCGAGAAGAATGGACGTTGTGGGAATCGGAGTAAGGCAAACTACAATGTTATTAGGCAGATGCTCGGGAGGGTACACTGGGACAATTGTTGTTGGGTAAATCCATATCTGACGTGTGGAAGCTGTTTAAAGGCCAGTTGATCAATATTCAGAACCGGCATGTTCAAGTGGGGAGGTGGGATAAGGATGGTAAAGTAAGGGAACCTTGGATGACTAAAGAGGATGTAAATTTGGTCAAATAGGAAAAGGAAGTGCATGCATGGTTTAGGAGGTTGGGATCATGCAGGCCTTTGAGGAATATAAAGAAAGGAGGAAAGAACTTTAACAGGTGAGTGGAAGGGTCAAAAGGGGTCACAAAATGGTTTTGGTGATTTGGATTAAATAAAATCACAAAGCTCTTCATATCCATATTAAAAACTATAGGATAACTAGGTAGAAGGTAAGACCACTGAAGGATAAGGAGGGAATTTGTGCTTGGAATCTGGGGATGTAGGCAAGGTTCTAAATGAATACTTTGCATCTATTTTCACCAAGGAGAAGGACAAGGAGGACAGTGAGATCAGTGTGGAGAATATTAATATGCAAGGGCAATTTGAGATTAAGAAGGAGGAGGTGTTAGGGCTCTTGAAGAGCAATAAGGTGGATAAATCCCCAGGACCTGATGGGATTTATCCCAGGTTATTGAGAGAGGCAAGAGAGGAGGTTGTGGGAGCCTTGACGAAAATTGTTGCCTCCTGTCTCACTGCAGGTGAGGTCCTGGAGGACTGAGGAGCAGCTAATGTTGTTCATTTATTTAAGAGAAGTAATGGGAAAAAATCAAAGGAATTATAGGTCAGCAAGCCTCTCGTCAGTGGTAAAGAAATTATTGAAGAACATTATTTGGAGTAGGAATTACTCAAATTTGGAAGAGAATGGGACAATCAACATGCGAGGTCATGTCTTACTAACTTGAATGAGTATTTTGAGGAGATGATGAAAGCATGATGGTCGATGTTGGATTTTAGTAAGGCATTTAATAAAGCTCCCCATATTAGGATGATCCCATAGATTAAGATGTGTGGGATTAACAGTGACTTGGCCATATGGATTTGGAATTGGTTTACTGATTGAAGAGAAAGGGTTGTGGGGGAAGGACAATATTCATGATGGAGGTCTGTGACCAGTGGAGCTCTGCAGGGATCTATGCCGGGATCACTGCTGTTTATGATATACATAAATGACTTGGACACAAAGGAAGACGGACTGGATAGTAAGTTTGCAGATGAGACCAGATTGCTGGGACTGTGAACAGTGAGGAAAGCTGTCAAAGTATACAGCAGGATATAGAATAGAATAGAATGCAATTTATTGTATAGATCAGCACAGTTAAGGTTTCCACCTCATTAACCTAGAAAGCCTTCCTCTGACATGATGCTTGACTGGTTAATTTTGTGCTCCACTGAGTCGCATGTATTATCCCCAAAAAAACATTAAATGAAGCGGTCTATTTCATGCTCGTTCGATGAATGGTGTTGTACCGAGTCAGAGGCAATGGAACTCGACGGCAATTAGGACCCAGGGCGTTGCTCCTGATGTTTCTCTCTCTCTCCCTCTCTCTCTCCCGGAGAATGGGCTGTGCTGGCGCTAACGCGAACATACACACTCCACCTCACGCATCATGAGATTTTCTTAGATCCATTTGCTTTCTGTTCCACTTATCCACAAGGGGTTTAGAGAAGTTGAGCTGCAGTTTCGGGCTGCGGATGGCAAAGGCTGGCAGTTTGCAACGGCACCCCTTTGAAGAGGTGATATGCAGTTGTTAATAGCCCAGATTATGTGCGTGCTGTCGCTGACAGACACCGCAGGTAAGTGCTTGCATCTCTGTTGCTTAGTGTCCAATTTGCAAATAAGTCATATGAGGAAAAAAAAGGGTTTTATGTGTTTCTGTCCTCGTAATCGCTCGCAGTTAAAACATGAATGAGGCTTGGGTGGATAGCAGACTGATTTATGAGATTGGCTTATCTTGTTGGACTCAGCGACCGAGTGGGAACCAGCTGTAAAAGATGGAGAATGATATCAGTGGTTTAGGAAATATTTCCAGTGACTTCACTGGCGCTGACATACTTAGTTTAATGGCATATGTTTACATAATTATTTTGTTTACTGCCCAATCTTTGAACGGCCAAGTTAATAATTAGGGCATGATTTGATGTCAGGCCGGTTTGCCCATGCATAATGCTAGATTTCTGATGTAGATAAAAATTAAAGGATTTGGTGCAGATACATATTACTTTTAGACATTATTCAGTTCGTCCCAGATAGCACATACAATGCACGGCTTATCTAGAAAGGGGTTAATGTTACAGAGAATGTGCACGCTTTTTTAAACAAACGGTAAAGTAGATTATGTAACTAAACTCGGCAAGGTCTCAGGGACTGCGGAGATGAATATTTCAAACGATTCTGCACTCCACCATCTGGATGGATCTTAATCTGATGATGTTTGAAATGTATTCGTCAACAAAAACGACTGGCTTGCATTCAGAAACATGTTGTTCAGAACACACTTTTACAGAAGAATACAAACTGAAGCATTATGAAAGCAACAAAATAAGGTACCCTGATTAATACGGTACCCGATATTATCTGGAATAAAATTCCTTTGTTTCAGATTCTGGTAACTGAAATATATATATTGTTTTAAAACAGCACAGTGGGTCGGCTTGTAGTGTCTAGTTTAATTGCAACCTTATACCACAAAACACAGGATCTCAATAAATTAGCAGGAATTAGGCCACCAAGTCGGTCAAGATTGGCCATCACGACTGATCACAGTATGATCACGGCTGATCTCAGCTGGCCTCATCTCATATTCTGTACTAATTCTCCATACGCTTAATTTGTCAATCTTCCAAAGATTTATCTATCTGCACATTAAATCCATTTAATGATTTAGTCCCCGCCACTCTCTGGAGCAGAGAATTCCAGGGTTGTCTGCTGTTCATTGAGACAAGCGATTTCTGCATAACAGTTTGAAATAACCATCCCTTTATCTTGTAACTATGGTCTCTTATTCAAGAGTCTCCCACTTGTGGAAATATTTTAATAACTACTTTGCCAAGTCCCCTTTGGATATTATAAGTTTGAATGAGGTCACCCCACATTCCTCTAAACTCCATGGAAAACAGACACAAACTGTATAGCCTTTATTTTAATCAGGATAAAGATAAGACTGATGTTTTAATCCTATTTGAAATATATTGAAGCATTCAGAATTGAGGGCTCAAGGAGTAATGTAATTACACAAATGTAATTACACAATACAAAAATAAATGAACTAACATTGTATAGGATGGATAAAGTGTACATAATTATAGATTAGATCTATTTATATGTACATTTAATATTAAAATGAAAACATAATTTCAAATTTCAACATTTTTAGCAATTTGATTTAATTTATTAATGCAGATTTAAACAAAGACGAGTACAACACTTTTTAGAGTTCATCTATGACTTGAAACAATTGTGTGATATGAAGAGTTGACTAAAATGTTTCATTTTATTTTATTATTTTCTCTCTTTGAACTTTCCCTACTATGTTAGTTCCTTAGCTTAAGAAATAGATACAAACCTATTTCCTTGATATATGGTATCATTCCTTCTCATCTTTCATTCCTCTCTAACAGTTAAAATATGTTGCATCTTGCTTTGTATGGCAGCAGACTATGTATAATTTGTTGGCACATGATTCATTGCCTGACTGCACTAACTCTATCAAAGCCATTGACGGCGTTCAAAAATGCATCTTGCACTACTTGAAAAGCGTAATTAACATAAAATGATATTAATATTAAATATATGCAACCTGATAAAATATTTTCAGAATATTAATATTTTGGAAAAATCTTATTTTGCATATATCCATTTTTGTCCCCAAATAGTTGATAATTCTTATTTTTAAACTGAATTATGCAGCATGGGCCAATTGCCTCAATTGGCTAATTCTGATTTTTTTTCCCTCTCTGCTTATTACTTCATCTTGCCTTTACAATAGGTTATTCTATTATTTTCTCCTTAATGCATTGAATTGAATTAACAACTTTTCATTTACTGTATCCAACTACTCATTTAACATATTTTTTTCGTATACAGGCATTATAATTTAAACATGAGAATCATTGATTCTTGGTTTAATTTCAGCACATATAACCTAATCTTCCCTGACAAGATGTAATAAGAATTACTATTGGGGATATCAGGAAAGAAACAAAATACATTAGTAGGTTATTAAGGGAAACCCATTATTACTAAATTACCAAATTCTAATTTACCAGAGAACTGTTTCATGTCTTTGTTATTGTTGGGAAGCACTTTACAATAAAGCTCCAGGAGCATTTCCAGCATAACTGTTAGTAAAACTAAACCATTTGAGGGCCGTGAGTCTTTTTACTTTGAATGAAAAAGGACATATGAAAATTGCCCTTGTACACTCGGGTTGTATCATTAGTCTTAATACAGTCAATTGATATCCAAGATATGGTGAATGCATTATGTAATCAGGCAGATCAAAGTATATAACAGGGTTTCCATTTCCTCAAGTCATCTGCAAACACCTTATCATCATATCTAGACCCACGATCACCCTGGAGATGGTAGCAGCTCAGTGCAGAACTGAAAGCTGATATTATAAACTGTCTTTCATCATATTTTAAAGTAACCTTGGACAAATGTCACTTCAAGAATATTGGATTGTATCATAAGACAGTGACTTGCTGATCAAATAGATTTGATGCTGACCTCTCTGTTTCTGAAACTTAATATTATCACTCTCCTGGTCCTCATCTTTATCCTTTACCGTATTTTATCCGTATGCCTATGTAGCACCTTTTGCATTATAAAAGTCGGGGTCAAGGAAAGAGCGTTCATGTCGCAGCCCTGTTTCCACCAATCTTTCCACCACCACACACAAGAAGCGCAAGAGGGACACCATTGTGCAGATGCCGAAATGTGTGTTCAGCTCTGGCTGAACAATTTCTAATCTTCAAAGGTTCAAAGGTCAAAGGTTGATTTATTGTCACATACACCTAGATGTAGTGAAATCCTCTTTGCCAATGCAGCACATAAAAAAGAATACAAACATAACAATAATAAATAGCTTTAACATAAAAACATCCCCCCACAATGCTTCCCATTATGGGGGAAGGCACAAAGTCCAGTCCCATCCCCAATGTCCACCCATAGTCGGGCCTATTGAGGCCTCCACAGTTGCCTCTACGGAGGCCCGATGTTCCAGGCCGTCCTCGCCGGGTGATGATGTTCCGGCGTCGGGAGAGTCCTCTCAGCGGCATGGGAACCCTGGAACGGCCGCCTCCCTACTCGAGACCATGGCTTCCGGAGCCGACAAGGCCGCGCCGAATGGAGCTCAACTGGCGATCTCGTCGCGAGATCCCAGGCTCCCGATGGAAAGTTCAGCGCCACCGCCCGCAGCCGCTCCTCAGACCCGCAGCTCCGCAACGGACCCAGCTCACCGGAGTTCCAGCTCAGTGACCCAGGCAAGGCACCGCCCGCCCCGCAATGGCGCTCCAGTGCTGCACCGCCGTCCTCAGACCCGCAGCTCCGCCGCCGCCGATGCCGGTGCCGATGCCGGTGCCGCCGCCGCCGATGCCGGTGCCGCCGATGCCGAGGCTCCGGGCGGTCCCCTCGCTCCTCAGACCCACAGCTCCGCAGCCGCCGCCGATGCCGCCGCCGCCGATGCCGATGCCGAGGCTCCGGGCGGTCCCCTCAGGAAATGCCGCTCCAGGCCCGCTGGTAGGCCGCGAGGACGGGTCGAAAGTGCAGCCCGGAGAAAAGCTGCATCTCCGACCAGGTAGGGACCCTGAAAATTAGTTTCCCCCTTCCCCCCCCCCCCTCCCCACACATAAAAAAGCTAGAACTCCTTAAAAACAAAACACTAAACTAACTAAAAATAAGAAAAAAGAAATGAAAAACAGACAGCTGCAGGCTAGGCAGCCATACCCCCTACAGGTCGGCGCCATCTTGTGAAGTGGACTCGATAAGAAGAAGATTATAAAATACATTGTATATTTTATTGTGTAAAACTATTCACTTCAGAAAGCAAGGTTTATTATTATACTTACGGGTAAACTGTTTCCAGTGGTAAGAGGGTCATGAAAAAAAGCCGATAATTTAAACTGATCAACAAATGAAGGAAATGTGGCACGAAGACTAAAAATTATTCCCTAGCAATTAACATCTGCTGGAGGAATTCAACAGACTAAGCAATGTCTCTGAGGGGTGAAGGGAGGGGGGAGGAGTTGTCAATGTTTCAGATTAAGAACCTGCATTAAAATAGACCTGCTGCAGGCAATTGGCCAGAAATGTCAACAATTCCTTTCCCTTACAGATGCTGCTCGATCGTTGAGTTCCTCCGGCAGATTGTTTGTTGCTCCAGATTCCAGCATCTGCAGATTATTGTGTCTCTTTGACCACTCTTATGATCTGGGATGCACTATCTGGAAAAATGGAGGATGCCGATTCTGCACTAACATTCAGGAGGCACTGGATAGTGGGAAACATTTGCAGGGTTGTATGAAGTGGCTGGGGGAAAAGAGTAATTAATTGACACCTTCAAACTCCTGGCATGAATACAACAGGCCAAATTGACCTCTACCGTGCTACATCATTCTGTGCTAATTTCTGTAAACATATTTGTCTCTCATTGATGACCACTGCAATCTTAAGTAATTATTACATTCATTTTATATTGACTCTTGGTTCTTTAGCTAAAGAAATGTGGCTAATTACTGGACGAAATAATCCTGATTGTACAGGAGCCATACATGGATCAAAAGTACAAAGCATCTTTGCCATTGACGTTCATTATGAAAACTGTATCTGGCCCAAATATTAATTTTGTTAACTTAATGAAAACTGATCACAACAAATGTGTTGAATTATATAATGTGCCCAAGGCTCATATGATGATTGGTGATTACTGCTACATTTCATCAATAATTAATGATGGCATCAGAATTATCATCTTTGCATAAAAATGTAAACACATTTTGTAAATCTCACAGTTGTGCTTGTTTTCATGATATCAACCCGCCACAGGCTACGAACATCCTCACTTTAACTGGTTAAGATGTAATTGAAAATATGCAAACTGGTTATAAAATGCTTCCGGCTGGAAAGAGCAAGAATAAATGTGAAATATTATCACGTTAGATGATTCTTAGATTAATAAATGAGCAAATATAAATGTGAAGTATTATCATGTTAGATGGTCTTAGAAATAATAAACTATTAATTTTAATATTGTACCTAATTTTGAGTAGTATTCAAACAGTATCCATGAGTTATATTCCTATTAGTCTGTTATAAAAAAACATGTAAAGTAATGGAATTGATGGCAATGAATAAGGATGATGACCCCTTTGGCTGAAATATTAAAAGAGGAAACCCTATTTGATAACTGCTATTGATTTTGTAGATAGACTGGTTTATTTAAACTAAACAGCTAACTTTCAATCAGCATCATGGACAAAGCAAAATACAGGAGATAGAAAATAAAAGCACACTTCACTATCAATCAATCAACCTTTATTGTCATCTTGCAAGCAACAGTTGTACAGTGCAAAATGAAAAGACGTTTCCCAGGGAATACCGGAGCATCGCACATGAAATTTAAAACATTTCACACATAATAACACTAAAAACAATCCAGTCCCTGATGGAACAGTATAAATAGTTAAAAGCAGGTAAAACAACAACGTTAAAATACAATAAACCAATCATAAAAATTTCCGGGGCAGCTGATTTGAGTGGCCAGTGCCAGTTATTAAAGTGGCCAGTGCCAGTTATTAAAGTGTCCGTGCCAAGCCGCAGAATCAGGTGACTGTGAGTACAGAGTGACTGTTTAGCAGCCTCACAGCCTGTGGCAGGAAGCTGTTTAGCAGTCTTGTAGTCCGGGCTTTGATGCTGCGATATCTCTTGCCTGATGGCAGGAGATCCAGGTGTATGTGGAAGGGGTGCAATTTGTCCTTAGCAATTCTCTGAGCTTTTTTCAGACAGCGGCTCTGGAACAGTTCTTGTACCGAGGGTAGGGAGACGCCAATGATCCTCTCTGCTCCCCTCACTACCCTCTGCAGAGCCTTCCTGTCCGAGCAGTTGCAGGTGGAGTACCACGTATTTATGCAGTACGTGAGTACAGACTCCACCGTACCCCTGTAGAAAGTCCTGAGGATGTTGATGGGGAGTGAGGCCTGTTTGAGTTTCCTCAGGAAGTGCAGTCGCTGATGGGCCCGTTTGACGGTCCCAGTGGTGTTCCTGGACCAGGTGAGACTGTCTGTAATTTGCACACCGAGGAACATTATGCTCTCCACTCTCTCCACTGTGGTGCCACTGATGTTGAGGGGTGTATGCTTTGGCTGCGCCCTGAAGTCGACAACCATCTCCTTTGTTTTGTTGACATTTAATTCTAGATTATTTTTGCCGCACCAGTCCACTAGTTGTTTTACTTCCTCCCTGTACATTGATTCGTCATCTCCGCTGATGAGTCCCACCACTGTTGTGTCATCCGCGAATTTTATGATCTTATTGTCCCTGAATCTGGCAGCACAGTCATGTGTGAGCAATGTGAACAACAGCGGGCTGAGCACACAGCCTTGAGGGGAGCCGGTGCTCAGCGTGATCGACCCTGAAGTGTTCTTGCCAACACGGACTGACTGCGGACTCTCTGTCAGAAAGTCCAAGATCCAGTGACACAGGGTGGTGTTGAGGCCCAGCAGGGTTAGTTTCTCCACAAGTCTCTGTGGGATGATGGTGTTAAACGCTGAGCTGAAGTCAATGTACAGGATTCTGGCGTATGTGTTTTTGTTTTCCAGATGCATGAGTACTGTGTGCAGCGTGGTAGAGATGGCATCCTCTGTAGAACGGTTGGGGCGATAGGCAAACTGGAGGGGGTCTAACGATGAGGGGAGGCTGGCAGTAATGTGGGGTTTCACCAGGCGTTCAAAACACTTCATTATTATTGGGGTCAGGGCGACAGGGCGGTAGTCATTTAGGCAGGCAACCACTGGTTTCTTCGCTATGGGGATTATTGTGGAAGTTTTGAGGCATGTGGGGACAATGGCTTGACTAAGGGAGATGTTAAAGATGCCTGTTAGCACATCTGCTAACTCCTCAGCACATTCCTTGAGCACACGTCCTGGGATGTTGTCGGGTCCGACTGCTTTCCACGGGTTGACCTTGGACAGGGTTCTCCGTGTGTCCATCGGGTCTATGGTCAGGACTGGCTGGTCGGTTTGTAAGCAGGGACTGGCTCTCCCCTTGGGTGTGGTGTTTGCTGCATCAAAACGTGCAAAGAAGTTGTTCAGTTCACCTGGGAGAGAAGTGTCGGTGTCAGTTACCTGCTGCCTTGCCTTGTACCCCGTCAGTGTTTGGATTCCCTTCCACATCCTCCTGGTGTCTCCTGTGTCACAGAGGTGTCCCTGGATTTTCCCCGCGTAGGCACGTTTCGCTGCCCTGATTCCTTTTTCCAGTGCAGTCCTGGTAGATCGAAGAGCGGCTGTGTTACCGGATGATCTTCTGATTGTCTATTACAAATGTCTATCCCAGTTTTGGAGCGATGCCATATCTTTCACGTGGATACATTACGTGGTTTGAAACTTAACAGGTGAATTCGGAAGCATGCCAGACAGATTCACTTTTCTAGCAGTTGTCGGATTTGGATTAAATTTAACCTCGTGATCAGTTCCTTTAACTTAATAAAGTTGCTCATTCCCAGGATGCCATTGGACTTGATTTGTAAGGGTTGGTTAGACTGTGGTATAGTTGTTTATCAAAATAGGTGAATTAGGTCTGGCATCTTGAGTTGTGTTCAAGGCAAGATTGATAAAATGTGATCTGCGTACTTTTTAGATTGCAGGTTGATGAGCAAGAACAGATTGAAAATAGTAGCATCTCCTGGTTTGGAGGAATCACATCCTTTCTGAGGATCTTGTAAGCAATTACGCTTGTCTTGCATCAATTAGTTATCACTCCCAGAAGTTGTTACAAAAGGAGTATGTCAAGTGTCTTGAGCAAGCTGCAGAATCAAGATTACTAAAAGAGCAATTTAAGGTAATTTGGGGGGAAAAAAACATGGTGCCAAAGATATTGTGTATCTGGATTTGATCCAATATAATTAAATAGAGATGATAGACACAAAATGCTGGAATAACTCAGCGGGACAGGCATCATGTCTGGAGAGAAGGGATGGGTGATGTTTCGGGTTGAGACCCTTCTTCAAACTGAGAGTCAGGGGAGAGGGATAGTCTGGCAAACCATATTATGAAAAAAGTTAATAAATCTGATACCTCAAACGATGGGACCTACTACTGCTTCTATTTCTGATATTCCAAGATTGAAACCCTCTGATCCTCAAAAAAAAGTCTTAATACTATTCTCTGAGCACTGCAAAAAAAATTTGTTACATTTGCAAACTTTGTTTTTCCCTATCCTAACCCTAAAACTACAGAATGGATTATTGGGGCTGAGATATAGCAATGCTTCCCTCTGTACTTTTTCCCCAGATCTTTGTGCTTGGAAGATGTCTATGTTTCAATGTGGCAATTGCCAAAAATAAATGCCTTCTGTTTTGCTTTTATCAGTCTGCTTTTGATTTTTGCTGTCTGATCATCGTGCTTGATGTTCTCCTCCATCCTGCTCTGTTCCAGCTGCAAGAACGATGAAGTTCCTTGCGGAGATGGAGGATACTCTCTTGAAGAACTTGTTTCTAGGATATCAGAAGTGGGAGAGACCAGTGAGAAACCGCAATGATACAATAAGAGTAAAATTTGGACTTGAAATCTCCCAGCTCGTTGATGTGGTAAGCAGGTTTGTGAGTTGGTATCTGTGCAAAATGCATCTTAAACTGGTAGTCCAGCCCAAGTATTTTAAAATTAAATTTACTTACATAGAAAATAGGTGCAGGCATAGGCCATTCGGCTCTTCGAGCCAGCACCACCATTCAAGATGATCATGGCTGATCATCCAAAATCAGTACCCCATTCTTGCTTTTTTCCCCATTTCCCATGATTCCTTTAGCCCCAAGATCTACTCATTAATTGGACTTGTCTCTACTCATTAATCGGAAGCGAATGTCACTGGTCAGGTCAACATTTATGCACATCATAAATACCCCTGGATCTGAGTATCTTGCTGGGTTATTTCATAAGACAGTCAATAAGGAGTCAATCAGATATACAGTATATTCCTTTCCCTCAAGGACATTAGTCAATCTGATGCTTTAAAAAAAAAAACAATCCAGTAGGTTCAATGTCACTAATTAGTCTAGTTTAGTTTAGAGATACACCATTGAAACAGGCCCTTCAGCCCACCAAGTCCGCGCCGACCAATACCTGTACACTAGTTCTATGTTATCCCAGTTTCGCATGGACAGTTTATAGAAGCCAATTAATCTACAAATCTGCATGTTTTTGGATGTGGGATGAAACAGGAGCACCTGGAGGAAACTCACATGCTTACAGGGAGAATTCCCTGCAAACTCCACACAGACAACACCAGGCATCAGGATCGAACACAGGTCTCTGGCGCTTTGTAGCAGCAACTCTGCTGCTGCATCACTGTGCCGCCCTAATACCATGTTTACATTCTAAATTATATGATTAAAATTGTATTGTTATGTTGGTGTGATTTAAACTTGCATGTCCAGATCAATTGGTCAGGACTCTTGAGTTTAAACCAATAATACAGCTCTATAAGTGTAGTTAAGCACAGAAGCATGGAAAATAGGAACTGATGTGGGCCATTCAAACCATCAATATAATCAGGAATGATCCTTATTTTCCCAAACACCATATTCCTGTTTTCCCCCTATTCTTATCAATGACTTATCAATGCATCATGAGCACTAAATTGGAACAATTACAAGTGAATTACACTTTCATTTGCAAGGTTTCTGAGATGATGGGAAGGGGAAAGGTAGAAAGACAGGTATTGTTTCTCCTGTGCAGTGAAAAGCAAAGTGGTTGCTGGTGGAGATGCAGGAGTGAACACTAGAATCGCGAAGGGAGATATCAATTGGAATATTGGGGGAAAGATAGTGCAAAAAGGAACTGGAGATGCTGGTTTAAACTGAAGACACAAAAAGCTGGAGTAACTCAGCGGGTCAGACAGCATATCCAGAGAAAAGGAATAGGTGATGTTTCCAGTCGAGACCCTTCTTCAGACTGAGTAAGGGGAAAGGGATTTGAGAGATATCAATGATGATATAGGGAGATATAGAACAAATGAATGAAAGATATGCAAAAAAGTAACGATGATAAAGGAAGCAGGCAATTTCAGCAGTGGGCTAGGTGAAAACGAGTTACAGACAATGAGACTCAACAAGACAAAACTAGTACAACAACTTGGGTGGGGGAGGGATGGAGAGAGAGGGATGCATAACAGGGGAAAGATATCTGGTGATGGTATCATGTTGAAGGTGACAGAAATTAGAAAGGATGATCCGTTGTATGCAGAGGCGGACAGATGGAAGGTGAGGTCAAGGGATCCTTATTATTGTCCTAGATGGGAGAGAGCAGGTAAGAACAAAAGTGTGGGAAATGGAGTAGAAGCATTTGAGAGCTATGGCAATTGTGGCTGAGGAGAGATCTTGGTTAAGTAAAAAGGGGAATATAACAGAAGTGTTGGTGTGGAAAGACTTATCGCCAGAACAAATAAAGCAGAGCTGGAGAATGATATAAACAGAGAGAGCTGTCATCAGAATAGCTGTGAGAGTCCTTAGACTTGCAATAGGTATTGCCAGCTAAATTATCTCTTAGGGTGGTTGTAAAGATGTCAAGGAAGGGGAGACGAGAGTCAGAGATGGACTAGGTGAAAGTGAGAGCAAGTTGGAAATTAGCAGCAAACATGACGAAGACTTTGGTTAAGTACACAAGCAAGAATAAAAATAAATAGTAAGATTAAACGAGAACTTACCAGTTTGAAGTTTGATCGTTATTTTATGAGGAGTAACGTTGAGGGATTACGTGAAGAACCCCGCCAGGACGCATGCGTGTCATTCTTCAAAGCAGCGGTGTGAAATCACAGATAACTGTAATGACTAAACATAGTAAGATTAGAGAAGAGATACCAGTTGAGTATATGATCAAGGGTGGCAGCGGAGGGCACGTAATCCCTCAAAGTTACTCCTCATAAAATAACGATCAAACTTCAAACTGGTAAGTTCTCGTTTAATCTTACTATTTTACTTCGGAGTCACGTGAGTGACTACGTGAAGATTTTAAAGCTCTGTGATTTCATGCCGTGGAAACGAGTCCATGCATCACATCTGCCTTGATTATGGGAAGAATAGTGTTAACATCATTAGACATCAATACGATATTGAAAACCCAACGATAAATATATTAACACCAAATTATAGCCCCTATTTATGGGGTAAATTATATTACAGAACTTAAAATTGTTTCTGCAAATGTTCCAGGTTCAATGACTGGTTTGTTATAAAATCGTTGGAAAGTTTTCTCCGTTGACCATCCTGCTGTCTTGAGGATTTGGTCCATAGGAACATCCAACTTCATAGCTGCCGATGTAGCTGCAGCCCTGGTGGAGTGAGATTTAAAATGCTAGTGTCTACTCCAGCCTTATTAGGACCTGTTTTAGCCATCTAGAGATGGTCTGGACTGTCACTGTTTTGAGTGGCTGTTTGTAGCTGATTAAAAGTGACATTTCTTTCCCTCTGATGATCTTAGTATACTCCATATATAATAGTAAGTGTGTTACAATACAGAGACGATCATCTGTCGGGTATGCCCTGAATTCTGTTTTTAGGCCTGCTGACCCCTGTCTGTTCTGTTTGACTAATTCATGGATGTGAAAAGTTAAATTTCCAGATGAAATAGTCATGTTGTCCAGCCTTAGTTTCTGTAGTGACTGGACCCTTTGTGCCGTGACCAAGGCCATCAGCATGACTGTTTTCATAGTCAGTTTCTGTAGGGCCAGAGCTGTAGCTTGAGACCAGTTTCTTAACATGGTCAGTACAATGCTCACATCCCATATTTGGGAGTACCTGGTTCTTGGGGGATTAACATTAAAATGCCCCTCATGAGTTTGGTTACCAGGGTGTGTCCCAACAGAATGCCGCTCTGTTCCTTGCCACAGGTATGTTGACAGAGCACTTCTGGCGCAGTTGATGGCACTATGACTGAGCCTCTCATCGTAATTGAGGCTTGCCAGGAATTCCAGAACAGACAGGATGTTCATAGATCTGTGGGTGATGTTTATTGTTGTGACAGTACTTCCCATTTCTTGATGACACCAAGTACTGTTTTTTGGTGGACTGTCTGTGGGACGCTGAAATAATATCCACTGTTCGGTCCGTCAGTCCCAGGTGTAGTAGAGGTGCTTTCAAACTCTACAAATTAATAGGTTTATATAATTATGACATGGGTAACTTCCCCTTGTTGCGGGATGAACCAGTAAATTAGGTCTATGATGGATGGTGATGCATGGTTCTAATACCATGTCGAGTATCACCGGGACCCATGGTTGAGTAGGCCAATCGGGTACTATCAAAATACCAGACGCGGAGTCTTGCTGTATATTCCTTAATACCCGACCGATGAGGCAGAAAGGAGGAAATGCATAAATAAACAATCTCCCAATGCAGCGAAAATGCATCTGTTGCCACTGCCCCAGGTTCTGGTTCCCATGAACATAATTCGATAGCTGGTGTGAGCCTGGATGCGAATAGGTCGATATCTGGTGTTCCATACCATGCTGTAATTTCAGCAAATACATTTTTATCCAACATCCATTCAGTGTTTTCATTGAATTTGCGTGACCTGTTGTCTGCCACTAAATTTAGTTTACCTGGTAAGTAGGTAGCTATATCCAAATATCTCTCTCTGGATACACTATTGCCAAATTGTGTTGGCCAGATTGTCACATAATGTCGATTTGTTTCCACCCATATGGTTGATATATGCTACCATGGTGGTGTTGTCAATTTGTAGTCTAACATGCTGGTGATATAACCCAGAACAATATGACTTAAGGCCATGGAATGCACTTAACATTCCCAGGTAGTTTATGCCCAGTGTTTGTAATAATGATGCCTCCTGTGCATTCCATCTCCCCCACAGCTGGAGATGGAAATGGTAGCACCCCATCCAAGTGCACCGGCATCAGTTTGTAGTTCCATAGACGGGTAGCTGATAATGTTTGGATAGGAACAATGCCTAATGTTATCTTTCCACCATTTTAGTTCCATTATGGCCACCATATTCAAAATGACCACCATAATTTTTGAGTGCTCGTATTTTAGCCCTCTGTAATTTTTGATAATGTAAAGGTCCGATTTGTGTGGCTGGAAATGCAGCCACTATTATGCCAATTATTCTTGCTACAAGTCTTTTTTTTTTTTTTAATATTTTATTTTATTAGAAGTAAGTACAGTCATATGGCACCAAAGTGCCTAATATATATTTTCATAATACATTTTATGTACAACTTCTTTTTTTTTTTTTGTTACACTGAAAAAAGATTAGAATAAGAAAAAGAAGTTAGATAGTAAAGGATAGAAAGATGTGAAATATATAGTGTGTGAAAAAAGAAAACGAGTAAATGAAAAAAGTTGAGAGAGAGAATAGAGAGAAGAAAAGAAAAAAAAAAAAAAAAAAAAAAAAAAAAAAAAAAAAAAAAAAAAAAAAGAGGAGATCATTATTTATAGTCTTGACCAACCCTCGTCCAGTCCTGAAACAGTTATTTTTTACAGTTGTGTTGCACCATATGATTCCAAAAAAACGACGAATGGAGACCAACTCGTTATGAATTGGTCTGATTTATCCATTAGGAGGAATCGCATTTCCTCAAGATGAGCGGTGTCCAACATGCTTGCAATCCACATTTTAAGCGTTGGTATTGATGTACCTTTCCAAAATTTAAGAATTAATTTTTTTGCTATTATTAAACCATAGTTAAGGAATAGATTTTGAGATGTGTTCAATTTATTCCCATCTTCCATTACGCCAAATATAATCATTTCAGTATTTCTTGCTACAAGTCTGATGGATGGTTTTGTGATGTCAATGATTTTGCTGCAAGCCTCCATTAAGGCTGTAACCCTTTCTTTCGGCAAAGTCACTGACATGTGAACTGAGTTAAGGGTGAACCCCAGATGATCCATTGTGTTAAATAACATCTGTGGTCACCTCTAATGGGTACTGTATAGTAAGCATCTTTTAAAATGATGCTTGCCATGTAGTAACCTAGGAAATCAATTGCTTAGCAGTAACAAAGGTTTCCATCTAGTAATGAATATATAGTACGAAAGTATTCAAAGTAGTCAAATCTATGATGATGCGGCAACCACCATCTTGTTTACGATAAAGATTTTGGACACGAATTCCTGTGATACGTGTTGGGTTTCCTCCATTACTCCTTTTTTATATGGCCACTGTAGTTCAGCATGCGCTTTTGATTTTCCTTTGCCTGTAAGCACGAACATTCGGTTCGGTACATGCTGAACTGGAGGATTATGTTTTTGTATACATTCTATGGTATAACCCTATACTTCTGAAAATATGTGTCGGTAGTTAATTTATTCCATGCATCCAGATAGAATTGTAATCTCCCACCAACCTCGTAAGGAACCAGACCCACCTACCTCCATGGTTACTATTGGTAGGTTTGTTACTTTTTCGGCATCCTCCGTGGACATTGAGGCGCCGGTGTCTGGATCTGTAGTTGGGTCAGTGTTGAGGGTTAGCACATTCCCCAGGAAGGCCGGTCTGGGCCATGGCCTAAAAAGACTGATGTTGAGTGTTCCTGGCCTTTGAACTTTCACCAGTTTGTGTTGGCCGACTGGTGGTGCATAGGGGTGGTTATTTTATTTATTTTTTTTTTTTTTTGGCCGAAGTAGTTTTTAGACGTTGCTTTAATGAGCCCCAGGGTTTTACCCTCTTCGTCAAGTTCTTTTATCTGTTTTGATAAGTTGCCTCCAAATAGTAATATTGGTGGTTTGGAGGTTCCAGGTTTGTATAGGCCTGCAAATTAGGGTCTAAAGCCGGTTGGATGGCACTTCTTCCTAATGCTGTTTACTCGTATTGGTAGTTGCAAAATAAAGCCAGTGCATCCTGGTGATCTTGTGTCATGTCTTTTTTGTTTATTGTGCGGGCGAAACCGTAATTCCCGCGTTAGGACTTTCAGAACTTTCTGTAGTTTCAAGTCCCTGGCTCTGATTGAGGCTCCGACATGTTTTCAAATACACTGGTTGACACTGGGAACATTCAATTTTTTGCAGTTCCCTGGTGGTAAGTGTCTTGCTGTGGTGTCCAATAATGCCTGTCCTTATAGCTGGTTGAATGACAAGTAGTTGATACTTGCAGCTATTTTAGGTTCCAGGTTTTGGCCAGTTTGGTTGGGTTGAATAAACTGGGACACCATATCCAATAGGTTTTCTTGCACCCCATGTGCACTAGGGGTATGTTCTGCACCCCTCTTCAGGGTCAGCCCAGAATTGACCCCCTGTACTCCCCTCTGATGAGGGAGAAACACTGTGCAGCCCTACAAGAGGTACTGCTGTAGGACTTACTAGCTGCCCACTGTGACTAGTCTCCATCTCCCGGAGCCTGTCACTTTGGAGTATTTGCTCCAACAGCCGCTCCAACTGGCTCCAATGCTCTCGGGCACTGGCCACTCGCGGCTGCTCCAGTTCCTGCAGCCGCTCCAACCGGCTCCAATGCTCACGGGCACTGGCCGTCGCGGCTGCTCCTGAAATCGCTCCTGCTCCAGTTCCTGCAGCCGCTCCAACCGGCTCCAATGCTCACGGGCACTGGCCGTCGCGGCTGCTCCTGAAGTCGCTCCTGCTCCAGTTCCTGCAGCCGCTCCAACCGGCTCCAATGCTCACGGGCATTGGCCGTCGCGGCTGCTCTTGTTCCCTGCTCCCAGCCGCTCCAATGCTCTCGGGCACTGGCCGCTCGCGGCTGCTCCTGAAGCCGCTCCAACCGGCCCCAATGCTCACGGGCACTGGCCGCTCGCGGCTATTCAGAGTCGGACTCATCGGAGTCAACGACTCTGTTAGTTATTTGCTTCGTGGCCGGTGCGGGCGCGAAGTCGGGCACAGCTGTTCCCATTACGGGAGATTGGCGTGCCGTTGGCTGCTGCTGCCGGCTGCCCACAACGCCACGGTTCTCCCCCGCCAGATTTTTCGCAGCCTTCGTGGATCTGGTCCATGTCTCCACCTGTAAGGTAAGTGGAAGGAACGCAGAGTCTCCTTACCTGCTGTTCCCGGCTTTCAAATTCTGCCGTTAAGGGGAACGTTGTTCCCCCTGCTGTGACTCGTTGCAATGCGTGTAGCGATATGACGCGCATGCATCCTGGCGGGGTTCTTCACGTAGTCACTCACGTGAATCCGAAGTAAAATAGAGGTGAGTGTGGAGTATAGAGGAGGATTGAAATCGATCTACTTCATGTTTGTCATAAAGAATCCGAAATAACCTGGACCCACACGGGTTACCTTAGCTGCAGCTTTGATTTTCACAAAGTGAATAGAATTAAAGGAGTGATTGCTCAATGTGAACATTAGTTCAGCTTGCTAATGGGGGATGGAGAATAGATGTGCTTCAATTGAAAGAGGAGATAAAGGACCTTCACGCCATTCTCATGCATGCACACGTTGAGGAATTAGATATCCATCAATGAGATGCGTTGGTTCGAACCTGGAAACTCTTCAAGTGTTGAGAGTGTCATGGATAGCTTGGCTGTAAGTGAAAAAGACTGGCCACGAAGAGAAAGAATAGAGTCAACATTGGAAATTAGATCTTTGTCCTTGGACTAACGCCGCCTTTAGACAGTCCTATACCTAAATTGCAATGGATCCAATATTAAAAGGAAAATTTTCAACTTCAGAACTTTTGCTCAGATTGCATAATTAGGAAAATAAGTTTAAGATTGTGCTGCATTTGCTTGTCCATTTCATTTGTTACAGGATGAGAAGAATCAGCTGATGGCAACAAATGTTTGGTTAAAGCAGGTAAATACATCATTTTGTGGTCCCTAAGTACATTAACATCAACACAAATCATGATTAGGTAAGATTATGTGGCATATTTCACCCTCATTGACAGGTTGGACCATTAGGAGCTTCAGTTCAACAAAAAAGGGGAATATTCCATCATGTGTTCCAATGATGGCAAGTAATGGATTTAAAACCCTGTAAGGTTTTTAAAACCATTTAAAACCATGGTTTTCCTCATAATCATAAGAACATCGGGAAAGACACTGCATTTCGTTTGACAAACAAATGTCAATCAATCAATCAATCAATCAATCAAGCACTTTATTCATCCCCGAGGGGCAATTTAAAGGGCGCATTACAGTAGCTTTTTAAAAAGGAAAGGGACACAATCAACGAAGAGACAAACATTCAAAGCTACTCTCTGCACCAACCGGTCGACCGCACGAGCAGTGACCCGGCAAGGATTGGGTTGTCAGCAGCGATACAATAATAAAGAACACACAAAATGTAACACAAACATCCACCACAGCATTCATCACTGTGGTGGAAGGCACAAAAATTTGGCCAGTCCTCCTCCATGGACAGGACCAATGTATGTTACCAGTGATCCCTTTCTGTACTGATCCAATGGAAGTTAGTATGTTTAATTTAGAAGAAAAACATTGACAGTGGAAGGATTTGATCACAACCAAAAGAGCTTCAGTTTCAATATTTCCATTATGCTTTATAGTTTTCTTCTGTGGGAAAATACCTAGTTTCTAATTGACAGCTGCATATTTGAAATCATATGCACAAGGTCAGATTTAATTTTTGATTAATGATGGCAGTCACAACCTGCTCAGAGTAATAAAGGTTAGCAATTGTAATAAGAAGCTCATAAAAAAAAATCATGCATGCATTATACGTGTTTGACAGTACCTGTATAATTTTTATTATCTGAAAAATCGCGGGTGCTATGGTGAAATGTGCTGGACCATTGCTGAATAATCCTCCAGCATCATTACTTGGATCATTACCTTTAAGAAAATACCGCTTCTATCTGCTGAACATTCCTTTTAACTTGGATGTTCAATGCTATTTAATGAATTTTAAATGTTAATTTGCACCAATTATCCCTGTAATACAACCTGTTTAAATTGCTCTATCGTTGCTTCTAGAATTGTTTCTTGTAACAAGATTACTCTTTTGCATTGTAGGAATGGAATGACTATAAACTGAGCTGGAATCCAGATGATTATGGTGGCATTAGCATAGTCAGAGTTCCTTCTGAGTCCATATGGCTGCCCGACATTGTCTTATATGAAAAGTAGGTGCTTTATGTTTGTCCATCTTCCATGAAAATAACCTTTTAAAAAAAAAAATACTGTTATACCAGCAAGTTTTGATGAGATAGTGTTGAATGGGACTTGGAAGTGGCCACGATAGATAAAAGTACTGGTACTTATGTAGCCAAAATCCATCCTGGTAGCGCTAAGTAGTGGCAGCACAGGATGGACTCATATCCTTGCTTGCTGATGATAAATCAATAAGGGGGGCATATTTTACTCTACTCTCAAAATTTCATTTGAAGTAAATTTTGGATTTGGTATATGCTATTAATAGATCAATAATGAAAACAAAATGTCATTAATCTATCAAAGATGGATACAAAACGCTGGAGTAACTCAGCAGGTCAGGAAGCACCTCTGAAGAAAAGGAATTGATTTTTGTTGTGCCTGTCTTCAGTTTAAATCCACATCTGCAGTTCCTTCTTACTCATTGATCTATCAATGGCTGCTGCATGCTCCTGTATAATCAAATAATCACTTTAGTGATGACTATTTTAACTCAGCAGAATGTACCAAGTTTTGAATTTGATGTAGAAAAGATTGGTGTCGGAACATTA